>NW_027467782.1:64945035-64986396 GCF_004210375.1 Tachypleus tridentatus | reverse complement strand
TAAAGTAGGATGTTATGCTGGCTCTACATGTAAAAAAAAAAAAAACAAACTCTATTGATAAAGTAGGATGTTATGTTGGCTCTACACGTAAAAAAACAAAAACAAACTCTATTGATAAAGTAGGATGTTATGCTGGCTCTACATGTAAAAAAAACAAAACAAACTCTATTGATAAAGTAGGATGTTATGCTGGCTCTACATGTAAAAAAAAAACAAAAACAAACTCTATTGATAAAGTAGGATGTTATGCTGGCTCTACATGTAAAAAAAAACAAAACAAACTCTATTGATAAAGTAGGATGTTATGCTGGCTCTACATGTAAAAAAAACAAAACAAACTCTATTGATAAAGTAGGATGTTATGCTGGTTCTACATGTAAAAAAACAAAACAAACTCTATTGATAAAGTAGGATGTTATGCTGGCTCTACATGTAAAAAAAAAAAAAACAAACTCTATTGATAAAGTAGGATGTTATGCTGGCTCTACATGTAAAAAAAAAAAAACAAACTCTATTGATAAAGTAGGATGTTATGCTGGCTCTACATGTAAAAAAAGAAAAACAAACTCTATTGATAAAGTAGGATGTTATGCTGGCTCTACATGTAAAAAAAAAAAAACAAACTCTATTGATAAAGTAGGATGTTATGCTGGCTCTACATGTAAAAAACAAAAAACAAACTCTATTGATAAAGTAGGATGTTATGCTGGCTCTACATGTAAAAAAAACAAGCTCTATTGATAAAGTAGGATGTTATGCTGGCTCTACATGTAAAAAACAAAAACAAACTCTATTGATAAAGTAGGATGTTATGCTGGCTCTACATGTAAAAAAAAAAAAACAAACTCTATTGATAAAGTAGGATGTTATGCTGGCTCTACATGTAAAAAAACAAAAACAAACTCTATTGATAAAGTAGGATGTTATGCTGGCTCTACATGTAAAAAACAAAACAAACTCTATCGATAAAGCAGGATGTTATGCTGGCTCTACATGTAAAAAAATAAAAACAAACTCTATTCATAAAGTAGGATGTTATGCTGGCTCTACATGTAAAAAAAAAAAACAAACTCTATTGATAAAGTAGGATGTTATGCTGGCTCTACATGTAAAAAAATGAAAAACAAACTCTATTGATAAAGTAGGATGTTATGCTGGTTCTACATGTAAAAAAGAAAAACAAACTCTATTGATAAAGTAGGATGTTATGCTAGCTCTACATGTAAAAAACAAAACAAACTCTATTGATAAAGTAGGATGTTATGCTGGCTCTACATGTAAAAAAAAAACAAAACAAACTCTATTGATAAAGTAGGATGTTATGCTGGCTCTACATGTAAAAAAAAAAAAAAACTCTATTGATAAAGTAGGATGTTATGCTGGCTTGATAAAGTAGGATGTTATGTGGCTCTAAAAAAAAAAAAACAAACTCTATTGATAAAGTAGGATGTTATGCTGGCTCTACATGTAAAAAAAAAAAAAACAAAACAAACTCTATTGATAAAGTAGGATGTTATGCTGGCTCTACATGTAAAAAAAAAAACAAACTCTATTGATAAAGTAGGATGTTATGCTGGCTCTACATGTAAAAAAAAAAAAGAAGCTCTATTGATAAAGTAGGATGTTATGCTGGCTTTACATGTAAAAAAAACAAAACAAACTCTATTGATAAAGTAGGATGTTATGCTGGCTCTACATGTAAAAAAAAAAACAAACTCTATTGATAAAGTAGGATGTTATGCTGGCTCTACATGTAAAAAAAACAAAAACAAACTCTATTGATAAAGTAGGATGTTATGCTGGCTCTACATGTAAAAAAACAAAAACAAACTCTATTGATAAAGTAGGATGTTATGCTGGCTCTACATGTAAAAAAACAAAAAACAAACTCTATTGATAAAGTAGGATGTTATGCTGGCTCTACATGTAAAAAACAAAAACAAACTCTATTGATAAAGCAGGATGTTATGCTGGCTCTACATGTAAAAAACAAAAACAAGCTCTATTGATAAAGTAGGATGTTATGCTGGCTTCTACATGTAAAAAAAAAAAAACAAAGTAGGATGTTATGCTGGCTCTACTCTATTGATAAAGTAGGATGTTATGCTGGCTCTACATGTAAAAAAACAAAAAACAAACTCTATTGATAAAGTAGGATGTTATGCTGGCTCTACATGTAAAAAAAAAAACAAAACAAACTCTATTGATAAAGTAGGATGTTATGCTGGCTCTACATGTAAAAAAAAAAAAACAAACTCTATTGATAAAGTAGGATGTTATGCTGGCTCTACATGTAAAAAAAAAACTCTATTGATAAAGTAGGATGTTATGCAAACAAAACAAACTCTATTGATAAAGTAGGATGTTATGCTGGCTCTACATGTAAAAAAAACAAAACAAACTCTATTGATAAAGTAGGATGTTATGCTGGCTCTACATGTAAAAAAAAACACAAACTCTATTGATAAAGTAGGATGTTATGCTGGCTCTACATGTAAAAAAAAAAAACAAACTCTATTGATAAAGTAGGATGTTATGCTGGCTCTACATGTAAAAAAAAAAAAACAAACTCTATTGATAAAGTAGGATGTTATGCTGGCTCTACATGTAAAAAAAAAAAAACAAACTCTATTGATAAAGTAGGATGTTATGCTGGCTTTACATGTAAAAACAAAAACAAACTCTATTGATAAAGTAGGATGTTATGCTGGCTCTACATGTAAAAAAAAAAAAACAAACTCTATTGATAAAGTAGGATGTTATGCTGGCTCTACATGTAAAAAAAAAAAACAAACTCTATTGATAAAGTAGGATGTTATGCTGGCTCTACATGTAAAAAATCAAAACAAACTCTTTTGATAAAGTAGGATGTTATGCTGGCTCTACATGTAAAAAAAACAAAACAAACTCTATTGATAAAGTAGGATGTTATGCTGGCTTTACATGTAAAAAAAACAAAAAAAAACAAACTCTATTGATAAAGTAGGATGTTATGCTGGCTCTACATGTAAAAAAACAAAAACAAACTCTATTGATAAAGTAGGATGTTATGCTGGCTCTACATGTAAAAAAAAAAAAAACAAACTCTATTGATAAAGTAGGATGTTATGCTGGCTCTACATGTAAAAAAAAAAAACAAACTCTATTGATAAAGTAGGATGTTATGCTGGCTCTACATGTAAAAAAACAAAAACAAACTCTATTGATAAAGTAGGATGTTATGCTGGCTCTACATGTAAAAAAAAAAAACAAACTCTATTGATAAAGTAGGATGTTATGCTGGCTCTACATGTAAAAAAAAAAAAACAAACTCTATTGATAAAGTAGGATGTTATGCTGGCTCTACATGTAAAAAAAAAAAAACAAACTCTATTGATAAAGTAGGATGTTATGCTGGCTCTACATGTAAAAAAAAAAAACAAACTCTATTGATAAAGTAGGATGTTATGCTGGCTCTACATGTAAAAAAAAAAAAACAAACTCTATTGATAAAGTAGGATGTTATGCTGGCTCTACATGTAAAAAAAAAAAACAAACTCTATTGATAAAGTAGGATGTTATGCTGGCTCTACATGTAAAAAAAAAAAACAAAACAAACTCTATTGATAAAGTAGGATGTTATGCTGGCTCTACATGTAAAAAATGCTGGCTCTAAAAAAAAAAAACTCTCTATTGATAAAGTAGGATGTTATGCTGGCTCTACATGTAAAAAAAAAAAACAAACTCTATTGATAAAGTAGGATGTTATGCTGGCTCTACATGTAAAAAAAAAAAACAAACTCTATTGATAAAGTAGGATGTTATGCTGGCTCTACATGTAAAAAACAAAAACAAACTCTATTGATAAAGTAGGATGTTATGCTGGCTCTACATGTAAAAAAAAAAAAAAACAAACTCTATTGATAAAGTAGGATGTTATGCTGGCTCTACATGTAAAAAAAACAAAACTCTATTGATAAAGTAGGATGTTATGCTGGCTCTACATGTAAAAAAACAAAAACAAACTCTATTGATAAAGTAGGATGTTATGCTGGCTCTACATGTAAAAAAAAAAAACAAACTCTATTGATAAAGTAGGATGTTATGCTGGCTCTACATGTAAAAAAAACAAAAACAAACTCTATTGATAAAGTAGGATGTTATGCTGGCTCTACATGTAAAAAAAAACAAAACAAACTCTATTGATAAAGTAGGATGTTATGCTGGCTCTACATGTAAAAAAAAACAAAAACAAACTCTATTGATAAAGTAGGATGTTATGCTGGCTCTACATGTAAAAAAAACAAACAAACTCTATTGATAAAGTAGGATGTTATGCTGGCTCTACATGTAAAAAAAAAAAACAAACTCTATTGATAAAGTAGGATGTTATGCTGGCTCTACATGTAAAAAAATAAAAAAACAAACTCTATTGATAAAGTAGGATGTTATGCTGGCTCTACATGTAAAAAAAAAAAACAAACTCTATTGATAAAGTAGGATGTTATGCTGGCTCTACATGTAAAAAAAAAAAAACAAACTCTATTGATAAAGTAGGATGTTATGCTGGCTCTACATGTAAAAAAAAAAAAACAAACTCTATTGATAAAGTAGGATGTTATGCTGGCTCTACATGTAAAAAAAAAAAAAAAACAAACTCTATTGATAAAGTAGGATGTTATGCTGGCTCTACATGTAAAAAAAAAAAAACAAACTCTATTGATAAAGTAGGATGTTATGCTGGCTCTACATGTAAAAAACAAAAAACAAACTCTATTGATAAAGTAGGATGTTATGCTGGCTCTACATGTAAAAAAAAAAAAACAAACTCTATTGATAAAGTAGGATGTTATGCTGGCTCTACATGTAAAAAAAAAAAACAAACTCTATTGATAAAGTAGGATGTTATGCTGGCTCTACATGTAAAAAAAAAAAAACAAACTCTATTGATAAAGTAGGATGTTATGCTGGCTCTACATGTAAAAAAACAAAAACAAACTCTATTGATAAAGTAGGATGTTATGCTGGCTCTACATGTAAAAAAACAAAAACAAACTCTATTGATAAAGTAGGATGTTATGCTGGCTCTACATGTAAAAACAAAAACAAACTCTATTGATAAAGTAGGATGTTATGCTGGCTCTACATGTAAAAAAACAAAAAACAAACTCTATTGATAAAGTAGGATGTTATGCTGGCTCTACATGTAAAAAAAAAAAAAAAAACAAAACAAACTCTATTGATAAAGTAGGATGTTATGCTGGCTCTACATGTAAAAAAAACAAAACAAACTGTATTGATAAAGTAGGATGTTATGCAGGCTCTACATGTAAAAAAAAAAAAAAACAAACTCTATTGATAAAGTAGGATGTTATGCTGGCTCTACATGTAAAAAAAAAAAACAAACTCTATTGATAAAGTAGGATGTTATGCTGGCTCTACATGTAAAAAAAAAAAACAAACTCTATTGATAAAGTAGGATGTTATGCTGGCTCTACATGTAAAAAAACAAAAACAAACTCTATTGATAAAGTAGGATGTTATGCTGGCTCTACATGTAAAAAAAAAAAAACAAACTCTATTGATAAAGTAGGATGTTATGCTGGCTCTACATGTAAAAAAAAAAAAAAACAAACTCTATTGATAAAGCAGGATGTTATGCTGGCTCTACATGTAAAAAAACAAAAAACAAACTCTATTGATAAAGTAGGATGTTATGCTGGCTTTACATGTAAAAAGAAAAACAAACTCTATTGATAAAGTAGGATGTTATGCTGGCTCTACATGTAAAAAAACAAAAACAAACTCTATTGATAAAGTATGTAAAAAAAAAAAAACAAACTCTATTGATAAAGTAGGATGTTATGCTGGCTCTACATGATAAAGTAGGATGTTATGCTGGCTCTACATGTAAAAAAAAAAAAACAAACTCTATTGATAAAGTAGGATGTTATGCTGGCTCTACATGTAAAAAAAAAAAAACAAACTCTATTGATAAAGTAGGATGTTATGCTGGCTCTACATGTAAAAAAACAAAACAAACTCTATTGATAAAGTAGGATGTTATGCTGGCTCTACATGTAAAAAAAAAAACAAACTCTATTGATAAAGTAGGATGTTATGCTGGCTCTACATGTAAAAAAAAAAAACAAACTCTATTGATAAAGTAGGATGTTATGCTGGCTCTACATGTAAAAAAAAAAAACAAACTCTATTGATAAAGTAGGATGTTATGCTGGCTCTACATGTAAAAAAAACAAAAACAAACTCTATTGATAAAGTAGGATGTTATGCTGGCTCTACATGTAAAAAAAAAAAAAACAAACTCTATTGATAAAGTAGGATGTTATGCTGGCTCTACATGTAAAAAAAAAAACAAACTCTATTGATAAAGTAGGATGTTATGCTGGCTCTACATGTAAAAAAACAAAACAAACTCTATTGATAAAGTAGGATGTTATGGGCTCTACATGTAAAAAAAAAAAAACAAACTCTATTGATAAAGTAGGATGTTATGCTGGCTCTACATGTAAAAAAAAAAAAAAACAAACTCTATTGATAAAGTAGGATGTTATGCTGGCTCTACATGTAAAAAAAAAAAAAACAAACTCTATTGATAAAGTAGGATGTTATGCTGGCTCTACATGTAAAAAAAAAAAATTGATAAAGTAGGATGTTATGCACATGTAAAAAAAAACAAACTCTATTGATAAAGTAGGATGTTATGCTGGCTCTACATGTAAAAAAAAAAAAAACAAACTCTATTGATAAAGTAGGATGTTATGCTGGCTCTACATGTAAAAAAAAAAAAAAACAAACTCTATTGATAAAGTAGGATGTTATGCTGGCTCTACATGTAAAAAAAAAAACAAACATTGATAAAGTAGGATGTTATGCTGGCTCTACATGTAAAAAAAAAAAAACAAACTCTATTGATAAAGTAGGATGTTATGCTGGCTCTACATGTAGAAAAATAAAAAAACAAACTCTATTGATAAAGTAGGATGTTATGCTGGCTCTACATGTAAAAAAAAAAAACAAACTCTATTGATAAAGTAGGATGTTATGCTGGCTCTACATGTAAAAAAAAACAAAACAAACTCTATTGATAAAGTAGGATGTTATGCTGGCTCTACATGTAAAAAAAACAAAAACAAACTCTATTGATAAAGTAGGATGTTATGCTGGCTCTACATGTAAAAAAAAAAAAACAAACTCTATTGATAAAGTAGGATGTTATGCTGGCTCTACATGTAAAAAAGAAAAACAAACTCTATTGATAAAGTAGGATGTTATGCTGGCTCTACATGTAAAAAAAAAAAAACAAACTCTATTGATAAAGTAGGATGTTATGCTGGCTCTACATGTAAAAAAAAAACAAACTCTATTGATAAAGTAGGATGTTATGCTGGCTTTACATGTAAAAAACAAAAACAAACTCTATTGATAAAGTAGGATGTTATGCTGGCTCTACATGTAAAAAAATGTTATGCAAAAAAAAAAAAACTCTATTGATAAAGTAGGATGTTATGCTGGTTCTACATGTAAAAAAAAAAAAAACAAACTCTATTGATAAAGTAGGATGTTATGCTGGCTCTACATGTAAAAAATGTTGGTTCTACATGTAAAAAAACAAAACAAACTCTATTGATAAAGTAGGATGTTATGCTGGCTCTACATGTAAAAAAAAAAACAAAACAAACTCTATTGATAAAGTAGGATGTTATGCTGGCTCTACATGTAAAAAAACAAAAACAAACTCTATTGATAAAGTAGGATGTTATGCTGGCTCTACATGTAAAAAAAAAAAAACAACTCTATTGATAAAGTAGGATGTTATGCTGGCTCTACATGTAAAAAAAAAAAAACAAACTCTATTGATAAAGTAGGATGTTATGCTGGCTCTACATGTAAAAAAAAAAAAACAAACTCTATTGATAAAGTAGGATGTTATGCTGGCTCTACATGTAAAAAAAAAACAAGCTCTATTGATAAAGTAGGATGTTATGCTGGCTCTACATGTAAAAAAAAAAAACAAACTCTATTGATAAAGTAGGATGTTATGCTGGCTCTACACGTAAAAAAAAAAACAAAACAAACTCTATTGATAAAGTAGGATGTTATGCTGGCTCTACATGTAAAAAACAAAAAAAAACAAAACAAACTCTATTGATAAAGTAGGATGTTATGCTGGCTCTACATGTAAAAAAACAAAAACAAACTCTATTGATAAAGTAGGATGTTATGCTGGCTCTACATGTAAAAAAAAAAAAAAACAAACTCTATTGATAAAGTAGGATGTTATGCTGGCTCTACATGTAAAAAAAAAAAAAACAAACTCTATTGATAAAGTAGGATGTTATGCTGGCTCTACATGTAAAAAACAAAAACAAACTCTATTGATAAAGTAGGATGTTATGCTGGCTCTACATGTAAAAAAACAAAACAAACTCTATTGATAAAGTAGGATGTTATGCTGGCTCTACATGTAAAAAAAAAAAAAACAAACTCTATTGATAAAGTAGGATGTTATGCTGGCTCTACATGTAAAAAAACAAAAAAAACATCTATTGTAAAGTAGGATGTTATGCTGGCTCTACATGTAAAAACAAAAACAAACTCTATTGATAAAGTAGGATGTTATGCTGGCTCTACATGTAAAAAAACAAAAACAAACTCTATTGATAAAGTAGGATGTTATGCTGGCTCTACATGTAAAAAAAAAAAACAAACTCTATTGATAAAGTAGGATGTTATGCTGGCTCTACATGTAAAAAACCAAAAACAAACTCTATCGATAAAGTAGGATGTTATGCTGGCTCTACATGTAAAAAAATGAAAAACAAACTCTATTGATAAAGTAGGATGTTATGCTGGCTCTACATGTAAAAAAAAAAAACAAACTCTATTGATAAAGTAGGATGTTATGCTGGCTCTACATGTAAAAAAAAAAAAACAACTCTATTGATAAAGTAGGATGTTATGCTGGCTCTACATGTAAAAAAAAAAAAAACAAACTCTATTGATAAAGTAGGATGTTATGCTGGCTCTACATGTAAAAAAACAAAAACAAACTCTATTGATAAAGTAGGATGTTATGCTGGCTCTACATGTAAAAAAAAAAAAAACAAACTCTATTGATATGTTATGGATAAAGTTGTTATGCTGGCTCTACATGTAAAAAACAAAAACAAACTCTATTGATAAAGTAGGATGTTATGCTGGCTCTACATGTAAAAAAACAAAAACAAACTCTATTGATAAAGTAGGATGTTATGCTGGCTCTACATGTATGTAAAAAAAAAACAAACTCTATTGATAAAGTAGGATGTTATGCTGGCTCTACATGTAAAAAAATAAAAAACAAACTCTATTGATAAAGTAGGATGTTATGCTGGCTCTACATGTAAAAAAAAAAAAAAACTCTATTGATAAAGTAGGATGTTATGCTGGCTCTACATGTAAAAAAAAAAAAAAAACAAACTCTATTGATAAAGTAGGATGTTATGCTGGCTCTACATGTAAAAAAAAAAAACAAACTCTATTGATAAAGTAGGATGTTATGCTGGCTCTACATGTAAAAAAAAAAAAACAAACTCTATTGATAAAGTAGGATGTTATGCTGGCTCTACATGTAAAAAAAAAAAAAACAAACTCTATTGATAAAGTAGGATGTTATGCTGGCTCTACATGTAAAAAAAAAAAAAAAACAAACTCTATTGATAAAGTAGGATGTTATGCTGGCTCTACATGTAAAAAAAAAAAAAAACAAACTCTATTGATAAAGTAGGATGTTATGCTGGCTCTACATGTAAAAAAAAAAAAAACAAACTCTATTGATAAAGTAGGATGTTATGCTGGCTCTACATGTAAAAAAAAAAAAACAAACTCTATTGATAAAGTAGGATGTTATGCTGGCTCTACATGTAAAAAAAAAAAACAAACTCTATTGATAAAGTAGGATGTTATGCTGGCTCTACATGTAAAAAAAAAAAACAAACTCTATTGATAAAGTAGGATGTTATGCTGGCTCTACATGTAAAAAAAAAAACAAACTCTATTGATAAAGTAGGATGTTATGCTGGCTCTACATGTAAAAAAAAAAAACAAAACAAACTCTATTGATAAAGTAGGATGTTATGCTGGTTCTACATGTAAAAAAAACAAAACAAACTCTATTGATAAAGTAGGATGTTATGCTGGCTCTACATGTAAAAAAACAAAACAAACTCTATTGATAAAGTAGGATGTTATGCTGGCTCTACATGTAAAAAAAAAAAAACAAACTCTATTGATAAAGTAGGATGTTATGCTGGCTCTACATGTAAAAAAAACAAAAATTGATAAACTCTATTGATAAAGTAGGATGTTATGCTGGCTCTACATGTAAAAAAAAAAAACAAACTCTATTGATAAAGTAGGATGTTATGCTGGTAGGATCTACATGTAAAAAAAAAAAAACAAACTCTATTGATAAAGTAGGATGTTATGCTGGCTCTACATGTAAAAAAAAAAAACAAACTCTATTGATAAAGTAGGATGTTATGCTGGGTCTACATGTAAAAAAAAAAACAAACTCTATTGATAAAGTAGGATGTTATGCTGGCTCTACATGTAAAAAAAAAAAAACAAACTCTATTGATAAAGTAGGATGTTATGCTGGCTCTACATGTAAAAAAAAAAAACAAACTCTATTGATAAAGTAGGATGTTATGCTGGCTCTACATGTAAAAAAAAAAAAAACAAACTCTATTGATAAAGTAGGATGTTATGCTGGCTCTACATGTAAAAAAAAAAAAACAAACTCTATTGATAAAGTAGGATGTTATGCTGGCTCTACATGTAAAAAAAAAAAAACAAACTCTATTGATAAAGTAGGATGTTATGCTGGCTCTACATGTAAAAAAAAAAAACAAACTCTATTGATAAAGTAGGATGTTATGCTGGCTCTACATGTAAAAAACCAAAAACAAACTCTATCGATAAAGCAGGATGTTATGCTGGCTCTACATGTAAAAAAAAAAAAACAAACTCTATTGATAAAGTAGGATGTTATGCTGGCTCTACATGTAAAAAAAAAAAAACAAACTCTATTGATAAAGTAGGATGTTATGCTGATAAAAAAAAAAAAAACAAACTCTATTGTAGTAGGATGTTATGCTGGCTCTACATGTAAAAAAAAAAAAACAAACTCTATTGATAAAGTAGGATGTTATGCTGGCTCTACATGTAAAAAAAAAAAAACAAACTCTATTGATAAAGTAGGATGTTATGCTGGCTCTACATGTAAAAAAAAAAAAACAAACTCTATTGATAAAGTAGGATGTTATGCTGGCTCTACATGTAAAAAAAAAAAACAAACTCTATTGATAAAGTAGGATGTTATGCTGGCTCTACATGTAAAAAAAAAAAAAACAAACTCTATTGATAAAGTAGGATGTTATGCTGGCTCTACATGTAAAAAAACAAAACAAACTCTATTGATAAAGTAGGATGTTATGCTGGCTCTACATGTAAAAAAAAAAAACAAACTCTATTGATAAAGTAGGATGTTATGCTGGCTCTACATGTAAAAAAAAACAAAACAAACTCTATTGATAAAGTAGGATGTTATGCTGGCTCTACATGTAAAAAAACAAAAAACAAACTCTATTGATAAAGTAGGATGTTATGCTGGCTCTACATGTAAAAAAACAAAAACAAACTCTATTGATAAAGTAGGATGTTATGCTGGCTCTACATGTAAAAAAAAAAAAAAACAAACTCTATTGATAAAGTAGGATGTTATGCTGGCTCTACATGTAAAAAAAAAAAACAAACTCTATTGATAAAGTAGGATGTTATGCTGGCTCTACATGTAAAAAAAAAAAAAACAAACTCTATTGATAAAGTAGGATGTTATGCTGGCTCTACATGTAAAAAAAAAAAAAAACAAACTCTATTGATAAAGTAGGATGTTATGCTGGCTCTACATGTAAAAAAACAAAACAAACTCTATTGATAAAGTAGGATGTTATGCTGGCTCTACATGTAAAAAAATAAAAAAACAAACTCTATTGATAAAGTAGGATGTTATGCTGGCTCTACATGTAAAAAAAAAAACAAACTCTATTGATAAAGTAGGATGTTATGCTGGCTCTACATGTAAAAAAACAAAAACAAACTCTATTGATAAAGTAGGATGTTATGCTGGCTCTACATGTAAAAAAAAAAAAACAAACTCTATTGATAAAGTAGGATGTTATGCTGGCTCTACATGTAAAAAAAAAAAAACAAACTCTATTGATAAAGTAGGATGTTATGCTGGCTCTACATGTAAAAAAACAAAAACAAACTCTATTGATAAAGTAGGATGTTATGCTGGCTCTACATGTAAAAAAAAAAAAACAAACTCTATTGATAAAGTAGGATGTTATGCTGGCTCTACATGTAAAAAAAGAAAAACAAACTCTATTGATAAAGTAGGATGTTATGCTGGCTCTACATGTAAAAAAGAAAAACAAACTCTATTGATAAAGTAGGATGTTATGCTGGCTCTACATGTAAAAAACAAAAAACAAACTCTATTGATAAAGTAGGATGTTATGCTGGCTCTACATGTAAAAAAAAAAAAAACAAACTCTATTGATAAAGTAGGATGTTATGCTGGCTCTACATGTAAAAAAAAAAAAACAAACTCTATTGATAAAGTAGGATGTTATGCTGGCTCTACATGTAAAAAAAAAAAAAAACAAACTCTATTGATAAAGTAGGATGTTATGCTGGCTCTACATGTAAAAAAAAAAAACAAACTCTATTGATAAAGTAGGATGTTATGCTGGCTCTACATGTAAAAAAAAAAAAAACAAACTCTATTGATAAAGTAGGATGTTATGCTGGCTCTACATGTAAAAAAAACAAAAACAAACTCTATTGATAAAGTAGGATGTTATGCTGGCTCTACATGTAAAAAAAACAAAAACAAACTCTATTGATAAAGTAGGATGTTATGCTGGCTCTACATGTAAAAAAAAAAAACAAACTCTATTGATAAAGTAGGATGTTATGCTGGCTCTACATGTAAAAAAAAAAAACAAACTCTATTGATAAAGTAGGATGTTATGCTGGCTCTACATGTAAAAAATGCTGGTTTACAAAAAAAAACAAACTCTATTGATAAAGTAGGATGTTATGCTGGCTCTACATGTAAAAAACAAAAAACAAACTCTATTGATAAAGTAGGATGTTATGCTGGCTCTACATGTAAAAAAAAAAAAACAAACTCTATTGATAAAGTAGGATGTTATGCTGGCTCTACATGTAAAAAAAACAAAACAAACTCTATTGATAAAGTAGGATGTTATGCTGGCTCTACATGTAAAAAAAGAAAAACAAACTCTATTGATAAAGTAGGATGTTATGCTGGCTCTACATGTAAAAAAAAAAAACAAACTCTATTGATAAAGTAAGATGTTATGCTGGCTCTACATGTAAAAAAAAAAAAAACAAACTCTATTGATAAAGTAGGATGTTATGCTGGCTCTACATGTAAAAAAACAAAACAAACTCTATTGATAAAGTAGGATGTTATGCTGGCTCTACATGTAAAAAAAAAAAAACAAACTCTATTGATAAAGTAGGATGTTATGCTGGCTCTACATGTAAAAAAACAAAAACAAACTCTATTGATAAAGTAGGATGTTATGCTGGCTCTACATGTAAAAAAAAAAAAACAAACTCTATTGATAAAGTAGGATGTTATGCTGGCTCTACATGTAAAAAAAAAAAAACAAACTCTATTGATAAAGTAGGATGTTATGCTGGCTCTACATGTAAAAAAAAAAACAAACTCTATTGATAAAGTAGGATGTTATGCTGGCTCTACATGTAAAAAAAAAACAATCTCTATCGATAAAGCAGGATGTTATGCTGGCTCTTCATGTAAAAAAAAAAAAACAAACTCTATTGATAAAGTAGGATGTTATGCTGGCTCTACATGTAAAAAAAAAAAAACAAACTCTATTGATAAAGTAGGATGTTATGCTGGCTCTACATGTAAAAAAAAAAAACAAACTCTATTGATAAAGTAGGATGTTATGCTGGCTCTACATGTAAAAAAAAAAAAACAAACTCTATTGATAAAGTAGGATGTTATGCTGGCTCTACATGTAAAAAAAAAAAAACAAACTCTATTGATAAAGTAGGATGTTATGCTGGCTCTACATGTAAAAAAATGCTGGCTCTACATGTAAAAAAAACAAACTCTATTGATAAAGTAGGATGTTATGCTGGCTCTACATGTAAAAAAAAAAAAAAAAACTCTATTGATAAAGTAGGATGTTATGCTGGCTCTACATGTAAAAAAACAAAAAACAAACTCTATTGATAAAGTAGGATGTTATGCTGGCTCTACATGTAAAAAAAAAAAAACAAACTCTATTGATAAAGTAGGATGTTATGCTGGCTCTACATGTAAAAAAAAAAAAACAAACTCTATTGATAAAGTAGGATGTTATGCTGGCTCTACATGTAAAAAAACAAAACAAAAACTCTATTGATAAAGTAGGATGTTATGCACAAAAAAAAAAACAAACTCTATTGATAAAGTAGGATGTTATGCTGGCTCTACATGTAAAAAAAAAAAACAAACTCTATTGATAAAGTAGGATGTTATGCTGGCTCTACATGTAAAAAAAAAAAAACAAACTCTATTGATAAAGTAGGATGTTATGCTGGCTCTACATGTAAAAAAAAAACAAAAAAAGTAAACTCTATTGATAAAGTAGGATGTTATGCTGGCTCTACATGTAAAAAAAAAAAAAATTGATAAAGTAGGATGTTATGCTATTCTACATGTAAAAAAAAAAAAACTCTATTGATAAAGTAGGATGTTATGCTGGCTCTACATGTAAAAAAAAAAAAAACAAACTCTATTGATAAAGTAGGATGTTATGCTGGCTCTACATGTAAAAAAAACAAAAAACAAACTCTATTGATAAAGTAGGATGTTATGCTGGCTCTACATGTAAAAAAAAAAAACAAACTCTATTGATAAAGTAGGATGTTATGCTGGCTCTACATGTAAAAAAACAAAACAAACTCTATTGATAAAGTAGGATGTTATGCTGGCTTACATGTAAAAAAAAAAAAACAAACTCTATTGATAAAGTAGGATGTTATGCTGGCTCTACATGTAAAAAAAAAAAAACAAACTCTATTGATAAAGTAGGATGTTATGCTGGCTCTACATGTAAAAAAAAAAACAAACTCTATTGATAAAGTAGGATGTTATGCTGGCTCTACATGTAAAAAAAAAAAAACAAACTCTATTGATAAAGTAGGATGTTATGCTGGCTCTACATGTAAAAAAAAACAAAACAAACTCTATTGATAAAGTAGGATGTTATGCTGGCTCTACATGTAAAAAAAAAAAAACAAACTCTATTGATAAAGTAGGATGTTATGCTGGCTCTACATGTAAAAAAACAAAAAACAAACTCTATTGATAAAGTAGGATGTTATGCTGGCTCTACATGTAAAAAAAAAAAAACAAACTCTATTGATAAAGTAGGATGTTATGCTGGCTCTACATGTAGAAAAATAAAAAAACAAACTCTATTGATAAAGTAGGATGTTATGCTGGCTCTACATGTAAAAAAAAAAAAAAAAAACAAACTCTATTGATAAAGTAGGATGTTATGCTGGCTCTACATGTAAAAAAAAAAAACAAACTCTATTGATAAAGTAGGATGTTATGCTGGCTCTACATGTAAAAAAAAAAAAACAAACTCTATTGATAAAGTAGGATGTTATGCTGGCTCTACATGTAAAAAAAACAAAAACAAACTCTATTGATAAAGTAGGATGTTATGCTGGCTCTACATGTAAAAAACAAAACAAACTCTATTGATAAAGTAGGATGTTATGCTGGCTCTACATCTATTGATAAAGTAGGATGTTATGCTGGCTCTACATGTAAAAAAAAAAAACAAACTCTATTGATAAAGTAGGATGTTATGCTGGCTCTACATGTAAAAAAAAAAAAACAAACTCTATTGATAAAGTAGGATGTTATGCTGGCTCTACATGTAAAAAAAAAAAACAAACTCTATTGATAAAGTAGGATGTTATGCTGGCTCTACATGTAAAAAAATAAAAAAACAAACTCTATTGATAAAGTAGGATGTTATGCTGGCTTTACATGTAAAAACAAAAACAAACTCTATTGATAAAGTAGGATGTTATGCTGGCTCTACATGTAAAAACAAAAAACTCTATTGATAAAGTAAACTCTATTGATAAAGTAGGATGTTATGCTGGCTCTACATGTAAAAAAAAAAAAAAACAAACTCTATTGATAAAGTAGGATGTTATGCTGGCTCTACATGTAAAAAAACAAAACAAACTCTATTGATAAAGTAGGATGTTATGCTGGCTCTACATGTAAAAAAAAACAAACAAACTCTATTGATAAAGTAGGATGTTATGCTGGCTCTACATGTAAAAAAAAACAAAACAAACTCTATTGATAAAGTAGGATGTTATGCTGGCTCTACATGTAAAAAAAAAAAACAAACTCTATTGATAAAGTAGGATGTTATGCTGGCTCTACATGTAAAAAAAAAAACAAACTCTATTGATAAAGTAGGATGTTATGCTGGCTCTACATGTAAAAAAAACAAAACAAACTATATTGATAAAGTAGGATGTTATGCTGGCTCTACATGTAAAAAAAAAAAACAAACTCTATTGATAAAGTAGGATGTTATGCTGGCTCTACATGTAAAAAAAAAACAAAACAAACTCTATTGATAAAGTAAGATGTTATGCTGGCTCTACATGTAAAAAAAAAAAACAAACTCTATTGATAAAGTAGGATGTTATGCTGGCTCTACATGTAAAAAAAAAAAAAAAAACAAACTCTATTGATAAAGTAGGATGTTATGCTGGCTCTACATGTAAAAAACAAAAACAAACTCTATTGATAAAGTAGGATGTTATGCTGGCTCTACATGTAAAAAAACAAAAAACAAACTCTATTGATAAAGTAGGATGTTATGCTGGCTCTACATGTAAAAAAAAAAAAACAAACTCTATTGATAAAGTAGGATGTTATGCTGGCTCTACATGTAAAAAACAAAAACAAACTCTATTGATAAAGCAGGATGTTATGCTGGCTCTACATGTAAAAAAAAAAAAAACAAACTCTATTGATAAAGTAGGATGTTATGCTGGCTCTACATGTAAAAAAACAAAAACAAACTCTATTGATAAAGTAAGATGTTATGCTGGCTCTACATGTAAAAAAACAAAACAAACTCTTTTGATAAAGTAGGATGTTATGCTGGCTCTACATGTTAAAAACAAAAAACAAACTCTATTGATAAAGCAGGATGTAAAAATCCTATTCATAACGCAAGCCCCCCGCAGGTACAGCGGTATGTCTACGGATTTTTAACGCTAAAATCAGGGGTTCGATTCCCCTCTGTGGGCTCAGCAGATAGCCCGACGTGGCTTTGCTATAAGAAAATACACACCCATAAAGGAGTATGTAACGCTGGCTCTATATGTAAAAAAAAAAAACAAACTCTATTGACAAAGCAGGATGTAAAAATCCTCTTCTTAAGGCAGGATGTAATGTTGGCTTTATATGTATAAAACCCTATCGATAAAACAGGATGTAATGTTGGCTCTATATGTAAGAAAATCCCTTGTTAAAGCATGACGTTATGTTGGTTTAATATATAAGAAAAGTCTATTTATAAAGCAGGATGTAATGTTGGCTTTATATTATATTGAAAACTGACTATAAGCTGGAAAGATTTTGTGGGAAAATGTCTTCTTAAACACTTGTATTTATCAAGTAAAGTAAATAAATCACTGTGTTAGGACAAGACAATACTTTGTCATTCTTTTCATTTTATGTGCTAACTCTTCTATACCATTACAAAATGTAAGTTTCAGCACTATGGTAATGTTTCACTGATCGCAGTTAACATCTGAATGAGTTATCATTACTTACAATCACCATATACTTGTACAAAGGGTATGTCATAATGGTTTTGCTTGAATGAACATACCGATCAAATTTAGGGTCTGTAATAACTGTCGTACCATATGCAGTGTATTAACTACATGGAAACGATCTAGCATGTGTTACCGGTATATACTGGAATAAATCAATTTCTTACCACGCCACAAATAAACCTTGATGAAAATACTGTTTAACACTATATTCTGAGTTTTGTTTTCATGGTAAGGCCCAAAAAGCATAGAGAATTGTCGTCAACAGAGTTCGTGTAAAAACTTTACGTGATGCTGGTTGGACTTTCCAACTAATTGTTGCAGACCTGAAATGCTCCCCAATTACTGTCAAGTACCCTCTAGGTTAGGGGTGGCAACTTCATGGCTACTTGCCACATGTGGTTAGTGGATAGCACAATTGTGACCAGCTTGAGTTTAGGAATGCACTTTTCCATAATTTATTTTATCGCAAATTTACCAATCACAACTGCACTGCCTTACGTCTTCGCTAATGTCGCGCGCTTTATCACTGCCACAGACTCCGCCCATTTTATAACGTCAGTCTGGTTTAGACGTTTGTTATCGAGTGTGCGTTGTTTTGCATGCGCGTACAAACATTTATTGTGCAACTTTCAAGTGTTTAAATATATTTTGTTTTAAGTCCCATAATATGGATAAGTACATAATTCAAAAACGAAATAATCCAGATGATGGTGAACACTCAGAAAATAAAGACAATTTAATTTATTCTGGTATTACTGACGAAAAGAGAATGATGTGTGACTGGAAAAACGTGACACGAGAACTTAATGAAAGTTGGGAGTTGAAATTTGTAGTGATTGAAGTAAATAATAAGTCAGTGTGTGTTTTGTGTATCGAAGGTTTTAGGAATAATAAAGTATACAACCTTAAGCAACACTTTAACAATTTTGTCAACAAATTTGATGTAAAATAAACTTTCCAGTTGATAGCAAAAAATCGTATTAATGAAATTATCCGTCTGAAAGCACAACTTCATGAAGAAAAGGGAGACCTAAATTTTTTTTCTATCTTTGATAGAACTAATTAGTTAGTTAGCTATAAAATAGCTTGGATTCTAACTCAAAAAAGATCGTTGTCTGATGCTGAACTAGTAAACGAAATATTGATTGTGGTCATTGAAACTGTTGGAGAAATATGATTCAAAAATAAAATATGATATTCTTCAAAAGGTAAATAATTTGCAATTAAGTCGAAAAATAATTGTCTGCAGAATGCTAGAGTTAGCGAAAACACATAGAATCAGTTGCTTAAACAACTAAGACTGTTTATATTTTTTCTTCAGCACTAGATGAATCAACAGATGTTAGTGACACTGTACAGTTGATATTTTGGGTTCGATATGTAACTTGAGATCTTCAAGTGAAGGAAGAAATATTTGGCTATTGTGGATTACAAGATCGAATATGTGGAAAAAACACATTTGAAAAATTTATTGAAATGCCAAAAAATCAGTCTGAATTTAAAAAAAACAACTGGTTTTTGTCACAACAGACGGTGCTCCCGTCATGACTGAGACGAAAGTAGGATTTGTTTCTCTTTGAAGCAGCATTTAATAGAAAATAATGCATTTTGCATCAGGAAAATTTATGTGCTCAGATATCTACAAATGATAAATTAAAAATATGATGTACATTGTTGTAAAAATTGTGAATTATATTAGAAATGGAAACTTTCCATCCATCGAGAGTTTATTGAGTCTCTGAAGAAAAGCAGTGACTGTACTTTTGATGATCTTACTGATTTTGCAAATGTAAGATGATTAAGTAGAAGAAAAGCCTTGGAACAATTTACTCCTTATTTACTCAAATAAAATAGTATCTTGTTGAAAAGGTAAGATTGAAAATTTCCCTGAAATTGAAACTTTGTCATGGCAAAGTGATTTGTACTTTCTGTGTGACATGATGGTTCACTTGAATAATTTGAATACAAAGCTTCAAGAAAGAGGTAAAATAATAAGCGAGCAATCACAGTCTATTCATGAATTTCAATTAAAGTTAAACCTACTTGTAGAACAATTACAAAAGAATAATTTGACACATTTTGCAAAGTTGAATAGTTTTCTAGAAAATAATGACTGATTTCTCTGATGGTAAAGATGATCTCGATGTAAACTGGATCAAAACTTTATCTCAAAAATTTGAATCACGTTTTCCGGAACTTAAAAATTTGAAATTGATATTTGAATTTTTGCATGATCCATTTCAATTTGACTTAGGAAATTTCAGTAAGGAAATTACATCATTTTGTCTTTGGACAAGTGTGGATTTGAAGATGAGTGTAGAACACATAAAAGGTAAATAAAAATGTTCCATCAGAGAGATATGGCTAACTATTCTGACAAACGACAGTCTTCCAAATTTAAAAATGGCAATTTCAAAATTATTTTCCATGTTTGGATCCACATTGAGTCAACATTCTCTATGCTAGATTTTCTGAAGCCTACATACAGATTTCGGTTTACTGACATAAATTTAGAGGCAGAGCTAAGATGTTCATTGAACATAGATATTAAGCTAAATTTCACGAAACTTGTTGATGGAAACCCCCATCAATTTTCACATTGAAAGTCAGTTGAAATGTAATTATTTTGATTAAACTAACACTTTTTAATTTCATTTCTTTAATAGTGTGCCCAACGTTGTTTACATTAGCCATAGTTGTGGCCACTGTGAAAAATAAATTGCCAACCCCTACCATAGATCGTGAGACCAAGACAGTTAAATTTGAAAATATGAAAGACAAAGATAGAACTCCTAAACTCAATGATAATGATGTTAAATATTTTCGTTTATGCGACCTCCCGGATAGAAGGAAGACTGCCACTGATCTCAAGCATGTGATAAACGACCATGTACCAAATGAAAGAAAACTGCTCAGATCTACATAATAAAAAAGACGCAACAGGAATGGGATATTTGGTCATGTAGCAGTTAAAAATTCTCTACTTCGGTCTTCGTAGGTTGTAAAGAGACTGAAATTAGGTAAAAATACAAAAACTGGACGACTACTGATACTTGGAAAAGGGTATTACGGTTTGAAATATTTGGTTCAGTGTGTAGGTTGTACATCCAATAGAAGAAAAGTGAAAGTTACTTACCTCAGCAAAGCGCTTACCATGAAGTACGGGGAAAACAGTGTGCTGGTTTTGGGACGTCTTTCTGCTGAGGCGACTGGAGATATTTGTATATCAAGTGGTTTACGTGTTATTAATAAAGGATTCTACAACAAAGAGTTATAATGACCACAAACACACATCCGACTTGTGCAGAAATTACTTCGCTAAGACAGAAGTTGCTGGAGTCATTCAAATGATGTAATGGCTGCCATGTCCTCCAACAGAGTCAGATCTTAACAGAATTACACAAATCAGGGACTTGATAGATCAAAAAATTGAGAAATCAAAAGTTACTTCCAAAGAAACTTTATGTGAGTGTATTACAAACATTTGGAGTAAAATCCCAAATAACACTTTGATTAAATATGTTGCAACAATATCTGAAACACTGTCTGAAGTTATTAAAGCAAATATAGGGCATACTAACGTTAACTGAGTTTCTGTTCTACTGAAGGTTAATGAAACATTGATTAAAATCAATTACAATAAGATTTATTTATTTAGGTATATAATTTATATCTAAGTACAAATAAGATTTATTTATTTAGGTATATAATTTATATCTAAGTACAAATAAGATTTATTTAGTTAGGTATATAATTTATATCTAAGTGCAAATAAGATTTATTTATTTAGGTATATAATTTATACCTAAGTACAAATAAAATTTATTTACTTAGGTATATAATTTATATCTAAGTACAAATAAGATTTCTTTATTTAGGTATATAATTTATATCTAAGTACAAATAAGATTTATTTAGTTAGGTATATAATTTATATCTAAGTGCAAATAAGATTTATTTATTTAGGTATATAATTTATACCTAAATACAAATAAGATTTATTTACTTAGGTATATAATTTATACCTAAGTACAAATAAGATTTATTTACTTAGGTATATAATTTATACCTAAGTACAAATAAGATTTATTTATTTAGGTATATAACTTATACCTAAGTATAAATAAGATTTATTTATTTAGGCATATAATTTATACCTAAGTACAAATAAGACTTATTTATTTAGGTATATAATTTATACCTAAGTACAAATAAGATTTATTTACTTAGGTATGTAATTTATACCTAAATACAAATAAAATTTATTTATTTAGGCATATAATTCCATTTTAATCTAACTTTAATTAGATCTATAGTTAAGTTTTGAACATGGATATTTTTAAATTCAAAATTTAACAGATATTTTGAGACAAATATTTGGGTTTTGCATTTGTGAATTCAAATGTTTGTTTTATTACAAATTTCACCAGATTTACAAATCTACCAAGAACATAATCAAATTATTTAGAAAACTTTGAAAATCAATCCATTATATGTATATAATGGATATCCGTAAGATATATATACACCCTAATTTATTACATATTCTTTCAGAATCAGTGTAAACAATGTTTCCCCATTTTCTTCTGTTGAGTTCTGTAAATCAAATGACACGTTATCATAAAATCAATTGAATTGTTTGTTTGTTTTGAATTTCGCACAAAGCTACTCGAGGGCTATCTGTGCTAACCGTCCCTAATTTAGTAGTGTAAGACTAGAGGGAAGGCAGCTAGTCATCACCACCCACCGCCAACTCTTGGGCTACTCTTTACCAACGAAAATGGGATTGACCGTCACATTATAACGCCCCACGGCTGAAAGGACGAGTATCTTTGCGCGACTCGGCGCGAACCCGCGACCCTCAGATTACGAAGCGCACGCCTAACGCGCTAGGCTATGCCAGGCCCGAAAGCAATTGAAACACTGGGTTTCTTTTTTCTATCATACCATAGTTATGTATAGTAAATTTAAATTAATAACTGACGTCACTTTTTAACATTTATTCCTGACGTAGGACACGTTCAATAATTATGTTGTTAAAATTGAATGAAACACACAAGCACCGAAGCTTTATATATTCCATTTAAATGGTTTAGTTTGTATTGAACTTGGAAAGCTGCTATCTGCTCTAGCCGTTCCTAATTTAATAGGGATGAACTGAATGGGAGGCAGTTAGTCATTATCATTTACTGACGACTCTTAGGCTACTCTTTACCAACGAGTACTGGGATCGACCCTCACATTTTAACGCGCCCACGGTTAAAACGGAGAGTAATGTTTGGTGACGTGATTCTAACCTGCGACCCGCAGATCGTGTGATGATTTCAATGGATGATTACTTGTGAAAAATAATGTTTACCTTATTAGTTTTAACGGAAACGTACTTGAGACAAGTTATTTCACAAATATTATATTCGGTTTGAAGTTTAATCTAACTGTGTAATCGTTTTTCAACAGGACTTCAACTACAGCTTTGTCTGCAGTGCCGGTTTCCAACTTTCAACTCTGATACCCATCTGTGACCCGTACACTGAGTACGTACTGTTTTCTCTTATATTTCTAAAAAAAAGCAGCTTTTAGACATTAAAATCAGGCTATGTAAAGAGATTTATTTTCTTCAAAAGCCACGCAAGGATTATCTGTAATAACTTTCCTTGAGTTTGAGCTGTTGCATTAGAAAAAAGAGTCAAGAGCAACTGTTAGGACATTTTTATATAATAATGGGACTTGATCTGTAAACGCACAGATGGGGCGACAACATGATATGAACTCTATAATGACCAATAATTCATGTCCTACTTATAAAACTAACATAGGGACCATAAGTTTAAACGTAGCTTTTATTCGTCAGAAAGTCATCCTAGACTGTTGTAAGGTGTTGGTGTTCATAATTACTCTGTTAAAAAAACAACAACTAAAGTTGTCTTAACTGGGGTAGAGTCTGTCTCTTTTAAATCTATGACTTGCGTCTTCTAATCTTATAGTTGTCAAATTAAACCAGAAGAAATTAGTCTTTATTCTACTAATTTCCGGATGATTTAGTAAAGTTGAATGAAATCACCCATTCTCTTCTGAAAAGAAGATAAGATTTCTTAATCTACACGTACAATATAATCCATCCATCTACGGATTCCTCCTAGAAGCCTTAACATCCTTTTTATTTATGTACATAAAGTCAACATCCATGTTTCAGTTAAGAAGACCGTAACTAGTGATTTGTGAAACTTCCTCTTTGACTTCTAATGAACGTCTTTATGTCTAGAAACGAAGACTGTTTAGGTTTATTAAGCTACTTATCTAACACCTTGCTATCGAATGGTTTTCTATATTAAACATATGATTAAAGGCCATCGATAACTTGCTACGTAATTAAACACACGTTGTTATAATTCAGAACTACTTATCCTCAGTTACTTTATTTTGTTATAGTCAGGAATGTTGCTAATATTTTCTCTTGGACATTAAAAAACTCAGCCATCTAATAGCGTTCGTGCTGTTATTGT
This sequence comes from Tachypleus tridentatus, assembly GCF_004210375.1. NCBI lineage: Eukaryota > Metazoa > Arthropoda > Merostomata > Xiphosura > Limulidae > Tachypleus > Tachypleus tridentatus. The sequence goes on along the minus strand of NW_027467782.1, from coordinate 64,961,908 downwards.
CCTAGGCCTAACGTACAATCAGATCCAGATATTTAGTCGTAAATTTAGTTTGAATATGCAAGTTAAGCTGCATTTTCTTATATGAATGACAATAATATATCTTTGTCTCGAAGTCACGAATGCTGCTAAACACGTCTTCGTTGTTTTTGTGAAACCATTTAACATGCGAAGAAACCGATTAAAGGTTTAACATCATATCTAATGATGGTAATGAATAAAAATAAGCATTTATTTAGACAAATATTGTGATTTTTAAATTATGTTGCATTTTTTCGTGTGAATTTCTCATTTAACTTAATTAAACACATTAAAATATGCTACTGTTCAATAGTACACATGCTACTCGGTTTGTGTGAACTCTTAAATGGCACAAAACAAGTTTATATTTTTGTACGTGAAATCCTAAAACCACCATATGTGAAGTATTTCAAGTGTCTATTTATTTATTACACAGGCAACTAGAGTTTTGAATTTTTATTAACTCGAAATATGTAAATTTGACAACTTAGTCAAATAAACACGTGATCAGTGAAAGCCGTTACTAAGGGTTGAGAAAATGTGTTGTGCTCATACATTCAGAAAAAGTCTATCGAAGCTGACGACCAGTCAGAGTTTTCATGTTAATCATGAATATCACTAAAGGTGAACATTCATGACTTTGGTCATTTGAAGCAAATGCCACTAAACAAATACACTCATAATCCATGGTCATTTGAAGCAAAGGTTACTTAACATGAAGACTCATAATTCCCGGTCATTTGAAATAAAGGTAACTAAACATGAAAACATGTAATTCTGGTCATTTGAAATAAAGGACACACAACACGAATACTCATAAGAAAAGCTCTCTGCTGTTATTGTGTTATTTGTAAGTAGTTTGAAATATAAGATTACAAAATTATTTCATATTAATTTGTTAACATTAATAATTTGGTAATATAAAGCTTTCAGATGTTTTACAGTAGTACGAACAGTATAATAATTAAAATTATCGTACAGAATCGCATATAATTTTCTTCTGATACGAGAGAGGTCGGTAAGTGCTCATGATTTGAAAGTTAATGTGATAATACCAAATCAAAGAGACCTTAGGTATGACAAAACTTGCGGACTCCATATGACTGAACGAATAATAGAATCAAAATTGGCGTCAAAACTATTATTTACACTAACAGCAGTGATAATAATTTTACAAAACTAAAATATATTTTAGTTCGCTTTAGGATAAGCAAGCATGTGATTAAAATATAAATCATTTCAAACTGGTAACATGAAGTGTATTTTTGTTTTAGCGAAAAGTTTCACAGTTTGTTATTTCATACATCACGATTTTAGGTTTATAATCTTTCAAGCATATAATGTTAAACAGCAAATCCTGCAAATGGTATATTAATTTAAAGAAAGTCTGGATCATACAGATGTATTTATTCAATTGTTATTTGTCAGACTAAATTGGATCATACAGATGTATTTATTTAATTGTTTTTTGCCAGGCTAGACTGGATCATACAGATGTACTTATTTACTTGTCTTTTGTCAGGCTAGACTGGATCATGCAGATGTATTTATTTAATTGTTTTTTTGCCAGGCTAGACTGAATCATACAGATGTATTTATTTAATTGTTTTTTGTGAGACTAAACTGGATCATACAGATGTATTTATTTAATTGTTTTTTGCCAGACTAGACTGGATCATACAGATGTACTTATTTAATTGTCTTTTGTCAAGCTAGACTGGATCATACAGATGTATTTATTTAATTGTTTTTTGCCAGGCTAGACTGGATCATACAGATGTATTTATTTAATTGTTTTTTGTTTTTTTTTGCCAGACTAGACTGGATCATACAAATGTATTTATTTAATTGTTTTTGTCAGACTAGACTGGATCATACAGATGTATTTATTTAATTGTTTTTGTCAGGCTAGACTGGATCATACAGATGTATTTATTTAATTGTTTTTGTCAGACTAGACTGGATAATACAGATGTATTTATTTAATTGTTTTTGTCAGACTACACTGGATCATACAGATGTATTTTTTTAATTGTTTTTTGCCAGACTAGACTGAATCATACAGATGTATTTATTTAATTGTTTTTGTCAGACTAGACTGGATCATACAGATGTATTTATTTAATTGTTTTTGTCAGGCTAGACTGGATCATACAGATGTATTTAGTTAATTGTTTTTTGTCAGACTACACTGGATCATACAGATGTATTTATTTAATTGTTTTTTGCCAGACTAGACTGGATCATACAGATGTACTTATTTAATTGTCTTTTGTCAAGCTAGACTGGATCATACAGATGTATTTATTTAATTGTTTTTTGCCAGGCTAGACTGGATCATACAGATGTATTTATTTAATTGTTTTTTGTTTTTTTTTGCCAGACTAGACTGGATCATACAAATGTATTTATTTAATTGTTTTTGTCAGACTAGACTGGATCATACAGATGTATTTATTTAATTGTTTTTGTCAGGCTAGACTGGATCATACAGATGTATTTATTTAATTGTTTTTTGTCAGACTAGACTGGATAATACAGATGTATTTATTTAATTGTTTTTTTGTCAGACTACACTGGATCATACAGATGTATTTTTTAATTGTTTTTTGCCAGACTAGACTGAATCATACAGATGTATTTATTTAATTGTTTTTTGTCAGACTAGACTGGATCATACAGATGTATTTATTTATATGTTTTTGTCAGGCTAGACTGGATCATACAGATGTATTTATTTAATTGTTTTTTTTATCAAACTACACTGGATCATACAGATGTATTTATTTAATTGTTTTTTGCCAGACTAGACTGAATCATACAGATGTATTTATTTAATTGTTTTTTGTCAGACTAGACTGGATCATACAGATGTATTTATTTAATTGTTTTTGCCAGGCTAGACAGGATCATACAAATGTATTTATTTAATTGTTTTTTGCCAGACAAGAAAGGATCATACAGACGTATTTATTTAATTGTTTTTTGCCAGACTAGACTGAATCATACAGATGTATTTATTTAATTCTTTTTTGTCAGACTAAACTGGATCATACAGATGTATTTATTTAATTGTTTTTTGCCAGGTAAGACAGAATCATACAGATGTACTTATTTAATTGTCTTTGTCAAGCTAGACTGGATCATACAGATGTATTTATTTAATTGTTTTTTTGCCAGGCTAGACTGGATCATACAGATGTATTTATTTAATTGTTTTTTGTTTTTTTTGCCAGACTAGACTGGATCATACAAATGTATTTATTTAATTGTTTTTGTCAGACTAGACTGGATCATACAGATGTATTTATTTAATTGTTTTTGTCAGGCTAGACTGGATCATACAGATGTATTTATTTAATTGTTTTTTGTCAGACTAGACTGGATAATACAGATGTATTTATTTAATTGTTTTTGTCAGACTACACTGGATCATACAGATGTATTTTTTAATTGTTTTTTGCCAGACTAGACTGAATCATACAGATGTATTTATTTAATTGTTTTTGTCAGACTAGACTGGATCATACAGATGTATTTATTTATATGTTTTTGTCAGGCTAGACTGGATCATACAGATGTATTTATTTAATTGTTTTTTATCAAACTACACTGGATCATACAGATGTATTTATTTAATTGTTTTTTGCCAGACTAGACTGAATCATACAGATGTATTTATTTAATTGTTTTTTGTCAGACTAGACTGGATCATACAGATGTATTTATTTAATTGTTTTTTGCCAGGCTAGACAGGATCATACAAATGTATTTATTTAATTGTTTTTTTGCCAGACAAGAAAGGATCATACAGACGTATTTATTTAATTGTTTTTTGCCAGACTAGACTGAATCATACAGATGTATTTATTTAATTTTTTTTTGTCAGACTAAACTGGATCATACAGATGTATTTATTTAATTGTTTTTTGCCAGGTAAGACAGAATCATACAGATGTACTTATTTAATTGTCTTTTGTCAAGCTAGACTGGATCATACAGATGTATTTATTTAATTGTTTTTTGCCAGGCTAGACTGGATCATACAGATGTATTTATTTAATTGTTTTTTGTTTTTTTTTGCCAGACTAGACTGGATCATACAAATGTATTTATTTAATTGTTTTTGTCAGACTAGACTGGATCATACAGATGTATTTATTTAATTGTTTTTGTCAGGCTAGACTGGATCATACAGATGTATTTATTTAATTGTTTTTTGTCAGACTAGACTGGATAATACAGATGTATTTATTTAATTGTTTTTTTGTCAGACTACACTGGATCATACAGATGTATTTTTTTAATTGTTTTTTTGCCAGACTAGACTGAATCATACAGATGTATTTATTTAATTGTTTTTGTCAGACTAGACTGGATCATACAGATGTATTTATTTAATTGTTTTTGTCAGGCTAGACTGGATCATACAGATGTATTTATTTAATTGTTTTTTGTCAAACTACACTGGATCATACAGATGTATTTATTTAATTGTTTTTTGCCAGACTAGACTGAATCATACAGATGTATTTATTTAATTGTTTTTTTGTCAGACTAGACTGGATCATACAGATGTATTTATTTAATTGTTTTTTGCCAGGCTAGACAGGATCATACAAATGTATTTATTTAATTGTTTTTTTGCCAGACAAGAAAGGATCATACAGACGTATTTATTTAATTGTTTTTTGCCAGACTAGACTGAATCATACAGATGTATTTATTTAATTCTTTTTTGTCAGACTAAACTGGATCATACAGATGTATTTATTTAATTGTTTTTTGCCAGGTAAGACAGAATCATACAGATGTATTTATTTAATTGTTTTTGTCAGGCTAGACTGGATCATACAGATGTATTTATTTAATTGTTTTTTGTCAGACTAGACTGGATCATACAGATGTATTTATTTAATTGTTTTTTTGCCAGGCTAGACAGGATCATACAGATGTACTTATTTACTTGTCTTTTGTCAGGCTAGACTGGATCATGCAGATGTATTTATTTAATTGTTTTTTGCCAGGCTAGACTGAATCATACAGATGTATTTATTTAATTGTTTTTTGTGAGACTAAACTGGATCATACAGATGTATTTATTTAATTGTTTTTTGCCAGACTAGACTGGATCATACAGATGTACTTATTTAATTGTCTTTTGTCAAGCTAGACTGGATCATACAGATGTATTTATTTAATTGTTTTTTGTCAGACTAGACTGGATAATACAGATGTATTTATTTAATTGTTTTTTGTCAGACTACACTGGATCATACAGATGTATTTTTTAATTGTTTTTTTGCCAGACTAGACTGAATCATACAGATGTATTTATTTAATTGTTTTTGTCAGACTAGACTGGATCATACAGATGTATTTATTTAATTGTTTTTGTCAGGCTAGACTGGATCATACAGATGTATTTAGTTAATTGTTTTTTGTCAGACTACACTGGATCATACAGATGTATTTATTTAATTGTTTTTTGCCAGACTAGACTGGATCATACAGATGTACTTATTTAATTGTCTTTTGTCAAGCTAGACTGGATCATACAGATGTATTTATTTAATTGTTTTTTGCCAGGCTAGACTGGATCATACAGATGTATTTATTTAATTGTTTTTTGTTTTTTTTTGCCAGACTAGACAGGATCAGACAAATGTATTTATTTAATTGTTTTGTCAGACTAGACTGGATCATACAGATGTATTTATTTAATTGTTTTTGTCAGGCTAGACTGGATCATACAGATGTATTTATTTAATTGTTTTTTGTCAGACTAGACTGGATAATACAGATGTATTTATTTAATTGTTTTTTGTCAGACTACACTGGATCATACAGATGTATTTTTTAATTGTTTTTTTGCCAGACTAGACTGAATCATACAGATGTATTTATTTAATTGTTTTTGTCAGACTAGACTGGATCATACAGATGTATTTATTTAATTGTTTTTGTCAGGCTAGACTGGATCATACAGATGTATTTATTTAATTGTTTTTTGTCAAACTACACTGGATCATACAGATGTATTTATTTAATTGTTTTTTTGCCAGACTAGACTGAATCATACAGATGTATTTATTTAATTGTTTTTTGCCAGGCTAGACAGGATCATACAGATGTATTTATTTAATTGTTTTTTTGCCAGACAAGAAAGGATCATACAGATGTATTTATTTAATTGTTTTTTGTCAGACTAGACTGGATCATACAGACGTATTTATTTAATTGTTTTTTGCCAGACAAGACTGGATCATACAGATGTATTTATTTAATTGTTTTTTGTCAGACTAGACTGGATCATACAGATGTATTTATTTAATTGTTTTTTTGCCAGGCTAGACAGGATCATACAGATGTACTTATTTACTTGTCTTTTGTCAGGCTAGACTGGATCATGCAGATGTATTTATTTAATTGTTTTTTGCCAGGCTAGACTGAATCATACAGATGTATTTATTTAATTGTTTTTTGTGAGACTAAACTGGATCATACAGATGTATTTATTTTATTGTTTTTTGCCAGACTAGACTGGATCATACAGATGTACTTATTTAATTGTCTTTTGTCAAGCTAGACTGGATCATACAGATGTATTTATTTAATTGTTTTTTGTCAGACTAGACTGGATAATACAGATGTATTTATTTAATTGTTTTTTGTCAGACTACACTGGATCATACAGATGTATTTTTTAATTGTTTTTTTGCCAGACTAGACTGAATCATACAGATGTATTTATTTAATTGTTTTTGTCAGACTAGACTGGATCATACAGATGTATTTATTTAATTGTTTTTGTCAGGCTAGACTGGATCATACAGATGTATTTATTTAATTGTTTTTTGTCAGACTACACTGGATCATACAGATGTATTTATTTAATTGTTTTTTTGCCAGACTAGACTGGATCATACAGATGTACTTATTTAATTGTCTTTTGTCAAGCTAGACTGGATCATACAGATGTATTTATTTAATTGTTTTTTGCCAGGCTAGACTGGATCATACAGATGTATTTATTTAATTGTTTTTTGTTTTTTTTTGCCAGACTAGACTGGATCAGACAAATGTATTTATTTAATTATTTTGTCAGACTAGACTGGATCATACAGATGTATTTATTTAATTGTTTTTGTCAGGCTAGACTGGATCATACAGATGTATTTATTTAATTGTTTTTGTCAGACTAGACTGGATAATACAGATGTATTTATTTAATTGTTTTTGTCAGACTACACTGGATCATACAGATGTATTTTTAATTGTTTTTTTGCCAGACTAGACTGAATCATACAGATGTATTTATTTAATTGTTTTTGTCAGACTAGACTGGATCATACAGATGTATTTATTTAATTGTTTTTGTCAGGCTAGACTGGATCATACAGATGTATTTATTTAATTGTTTTTTGTCAAACTACACTGGATCATACAGATGTATTTATTTAATTGTTTTTTTGCCAGACTAGACTGAATCATACAGATGTATTTATTTAATTGTTTTTTGTCAGACTAGACTGGATCATACAGATGTATTTATTTAATTGTTTTTTGCCAGGCTAGACAGGATCATACAGATGTATTTATTTAATTGTTTTTTTGCCAGACAAGAAAGGATCATACAGATGTATTTATTTAATTGTTTTTTGTCAGACTAGACTGGATCATACAGATGTATTTATTTAATTGTTTTTTGCCAGACTAGACTGGATCATACAGATGTATTTATTTAATTGTTTTTTGTCAGACTAGACTGGATCATACAGATGTATTTATTTAATTGTTTTTTTGCCAGGCTAGACAGGATCATACAGATGTACTTATTTACTTGTCTTTTGTCAGGCTAGACTGGATCATGCAGATGTATTTATTTAATTGTTTTTTGCCAGGCTAGACTGAATCATACAGATGTATTTATTTAATTGTTTTTTGTGAGACTAAACTGGATCATACAGATGTATTTATTTAATTGTTTTTTGCCAGACTAGACTGGATCATACAGATGTACTTATTTAATTGTCTTTTGTCAAGCTAGACTGGATCATACAGATGTATTTATTTAATTGTTTTTTGTCAGACTAGACTGGATAATACAGATGTATTTATTTAATTGTTTTTTGTCAGACTACACTGGATCATACAGATGTATTTTTTAATTGTTTTTTTGCCAGACTAGACTGAATCATACAGATGTATTTATTTAATTGTTTTTGTCAGGCTAGACTGGATCATACAGATGTATTTATTTAATTGTTTTTTGTCAGACTAGACTGGATCATACAGATGTATTTATTTAATTGTTTTTTGCCAGACTAGACTGGATCATACAGATGTATTTATTTAATTGTCTTTTTGTCAAGCTAGACTGGATCATACAGATGTATTTATTTAATTGTTTTTTGCCAGGCTAGACTGGATCATACAGATGTATTTATTTAATTGTTTTTTGTTTTTTTTGCCAGACTAGACTGGATCATACAAATGTATTTCTTTAATTGTTTTTGTCAGACAAGACTGGATCATACAGATATATTTATTTAATTGTTTTTTTGTCAGACTAGACTGGATCATACAGATGTATTTATTTAATTGTTTTTTTGCCAGGCTAGACAGGATCATACAGATGTACTTATTTACTTGTCTTTTGTCAGGCTAGACTGGATCATGCAGATGTATTTATTTAATTGTTTTTTGCCAGGCTAGACTGAATCATACAGATGTATTTATTTAATTGTTTTTTGTGAGACTAAACTGGATCATACAGATGTATTTATTTAATTGTTTTTTGCCAGACTAGACTGGATCATACAGATGTATTTATTTAATTGTTTTTTGTCAAGCTAGACTGGATCATACAGATGTATTTATTTAATTGTTTTTTGTCAGACTAGACTGGATCATACAGATGTATTTATTTAATTGTTTTTTGTCAAACTACACTGGATCATACAGATGTATTTATTTAATTGTTTTTTTGCCAGACTAGACTGAATCATACAGATGTATTTATTTAATTGTTTTTTGTCAGGCTAGACTGGATCATACAGATGTATTTATTTAATTGTTTTTTTGTCAGACTACACTGGATCATACAGATGTATTTATTTAATTGTTTTTTGCCAGACTAGACTGGATCATACAGATGTATTTATTTAATTGTCTTTTGTCAAGCTAGACTGGATCATACAGATGTATTTATTTAATTGTTTTTTTGCCAGGCTAGACTGGATCATACAGATGTATTTATTTAATTGTTTTTTGTTTTTTTTTGCCAGACTAGACTGGATCATACAGATGTATTTATTTAATTGTTTTTGTCAGACTAGACTGGATCATACAGATGTATTTATTTAATTGTTTTTTGTCAGGCTAGACTGGATCATACAGATGTATTTATTTAATTGTTTTTTGTCAGACTAGACTGGATCATACAGATGTATTTTTTAATTGTTTTTTTGCCAGACTAGACTGAATCATACAGATGTATTTATTTAATTGTTTTTGTCAGACTAGACTGGATCATACAGATGTATTTATTTAATTGTTTTTGTCAGACTACACTGGATCATACAGATGTATTTATTTAATTGTTTTTTGTCAAACTACACTGGATCATACAGATGTATTTATTTAATTGTTTTTTTGCCAGACTAGACTGAATCATACAGATGTATTTATTTAATTGTTTTTTGTCAGACTAGACTGGATCATACAGATGTATTTATTTAATTGTTTTTTGCCAGGCTAGACAGGATCATACAGATGTATTTATTTAATTGTTTTTTTGCCAGACAAGAAAGGATCATACAGATGTATTTATTTAATTGTTTTTTGTCAGACTAGACTGGATCATACAGATGTATTTATTTAATTGTTTTTTGCCAGACTAGACTGAATCATACAGATGTATTTATTTAATTGTTTTTTGTCAGACTAAACTGGATCATACAGATGTATTTATTTAATTGTTTTTTGCCAGGATAGACAGGATCATACAGATGTATTTATTTAATTGTTTTTGTCAGGCTAGACTGGATCATACAGATGTATTTATTTAATTGTTTTTTGTCAGACTAGACTGGATCATACAGATGTATTTATTTAATTGTTTTTTGTCAGACTAGACTGGATCATACAGATGTATTTATTTAATTGTTTTGTCAGGCTAGACTGGATCATACAGATGTATTTATTTAATTGTTTTTTGTCAGACTAGACTGGATCATACAGATGTATTTATTTAATTGTTTTTTTGTCAGACTACACTGGATCATACAGATGTATTTATTTAATTGTTTTTTTGCCAGACTAGAGTGAATCATACAGATGTATTTATTTAATTGTTTTTTCTCAGACTAGACTGGATCATACAGATGTATTTATTTAATTGTTTTTTGCCAGGCTAGACAAGATCATACAGATGTAATTATTTAATTGTTTTTTTGCCAGACAAGACTGGATCATACAGATGTATTTATTTAATTGTTTTTGTGAGACTAGACTGGATCATACAGATGTATTTATTTAATTGTTTTTTTGCCAGGCTAGACAGGATCATACAGATGTATTTATTTAATTGTTTTTGTCAGGCTAGACTGGATCATACAGATGTATTTATTTAATTGTTTTTTCCCAGGCTAGACTGAATCATACAGATGTATTTATTTAATTGTTTTTGTCAGACTAGACTGGATCATACAGATGTATTTATTTAATTGTTTTTTGCCAGACTAGACTGGATCATACAGATGTATTTATTTAATTGTTTTTTGTCAAGCTAGACTGGATCATACAGATGTATTTATTTAATTGTTTTTTGTCAGACTAGACTGGATCATACAGATGTATTTATTTAATTGTTTTTGTCAGACTACACTGGATCATACAGATGTATTTATTTAATTGTTTTTTTGCCAGACTAGACTGAATCATACAGATGTATTTATTTAATTGTTTTGTCAGACTAGACTGGATCATACAGATGTATTTATTTAATTGTTTTTTGTCAGGCTAGACTGGATCATACAGATGTATTTATTTAATTGTTTTTTGTCAGACTAGACTGGATCATACAGATGTATTTATTTAATTGTTTTTTGCCAGACTAGACTGGATCATACAGATGTATTTATTTAATTGTTTTTGTCAAGCTAGACTGGATCATACAGATGTATTTATTTAATTGTTTTTTGCCAGGCTAGACTGGATCATACAGATGTATTTATTTAATTGTTTTTTTGTTTTTTTTGCCAGACTAGACTGGATCATACAGATGTATTTATTTAATTGTTTTTGTCAGACTAGACTGGATCATACAGATGTATTTATTTAATTGTTTTTTGTCAGGCTAGACTGGATCATACAGATGTATTTATTTAATTGTTTTTTGTCAGACTAGACTGGATCATACAGATGTATTTATTTAATTGTTTTTGTCAGACTAGACTGGATCATACAGATGTATTTTTTTTATTGTTTTTTTGCCAGACTAGACTGGATCATACAGATGTATTTATTTAATTGTTTTTTGTCAGACTAGACTGGATCATACAGATGTATTTATTTAATTGTTTTTTTGCCAGACTAGACTGAATCATACAGATGTATTTATTTAATTGTTTTTTGTCAGACTAGACTGGATCATACAGATGTATTTATTTAATTGTTTTTTTGCCAGACAAGACTGGATCATACAGATGTATTTATTTAATTGTTTTTGTGAGACTAGACTGGATCATACAGATGTATTTATTTAATTGTTTTTTTGCCAGGCTAGACAGGATCATACAGATGTATTTATTTAATTGTTTTTTGTCAGACTAGACTGGATCATACAGATGTATTTATTTAATTGTTTTTGTCAGGCTAGACTGGATCATACAGATGTATTTATTTAATTGTTTTTTGTCAGACTAGACTGGATCATACAGATGTATTTATTTAATTGTTTTTTGCCAGACTAGACTGGATCATACAGATGTACTTATTTAATTGTCTTTTGTCAAGCTAGACTGGATCATACAGATGTATTTATTTAATTGTTTTTTGCCAGGCTAGACTGGATCATACAGATGTATTTATTTAATTGTTTTTTGTTTTTTTTTTTGCCAGACTAGACTGGATCATACAGATGTATTTATTTAATTGTTTTTGTCAGACTAGACTGGATCATACAGATGTATTTATTTAATTGTTTTTTGTCAGGCTAGACTGGATCATACAGATGTATTTATTTAATTGTTTTTTTTGTCAGACTAGACTGGATCATACAGATGTATTTATTTATTTGTTTTTTGTCAGACTACACTGGATCATACAGATGTATTTATTTAATTGTTTTTTTGCCAGACTAGACTGAATCATACAGATGTATTTATTTAATTGTTTTTGTCAGACTAGACTGGATCATACAGATGTATTTATTTAATTGTTTTTTGTCAGACTAGACTGGATCATACAGATGTATTTATTTAATTGTTTTTTGTCAGACTAGACTGGATCATACAGATGTATTTATTTAATTGTTTTTTGCCAGACTAGACTGAATCATACAGATGTATTTATTTAATTGTTTTTGTCAGACTAGACTGGATCATACAGATGTATTTATTTAATTGTTTTTTTGCCAGGCTAGACTGGATCATACAGATGTATTTATTTAATTGTTTTTTGCCAGACTAGACTGGATCATACAGATGTATTTATTTAATTGTTTTTTGCCAGACTAGACTGAATCATACAGATGTATTTATTTAATTGTTTTTTGTCAGACTAGACTGGATCATACAGATGTATTTATTTAATTGTTTTTTGCCAGACTAGACTGAATCATACAGATGTATTTATTTAATTGTTTTTGTCAGGCTAGACTGGATCATACAGATGTATTTATTTAATTGTTTTTTGTCAGACTAGACTGGATCATACAGATGTATTTATTTAATTGTTTTTTGTCAGACTAAACTGGATCATACAGATGTATTTATTTAATTGTTTTTTGCCAGGATAGACAGGATCATACAGATGTATTTATTTAATTGTTTTTGTCAGGCTAGACTGGATCATACAGATGTATTTATTTAATTGTTTTTTGTCAGACTAGACTGGATCATACAGATGTATTTATTTAATTGTTTTTGTCAGACTAGACTGGATCATACAGATGTATTTATTTAATTGTTTTTGTCAGGCTAGACTGGATCATACAGATGTATTTATTTAATTGTTTTTTGTCAGACTAGACTGGATCATACAGATGTATTTATTTAATTGTTTTTTGTCAGACTACACTGGATCATACAGATGTATTTATTTAATTGTTTTTTGCCAGACTAGACTGAATCATACAGATGTATTTATTTAATTGTTTTTTGTCAGACTAGACTGGATCATACAGATGTATTTATTTAATTGTTTTTTGCCAGGCTAGACAAGATCATACAGATGTAATTATTTAATTGTTTTTTTGCCAGACTAGACTGGATCATACAGATGTATTTATTTAATTGTTTTTTTTGTCAGACTAGACTGGATCATACAGATATATTTATTTAATTGTTTTTTTGCTAGGCTAGACAGGATCATACAGATGTATTTATTTAATTGTTTTTTTGTCAGGCTAGACTGGATCATGCAGATGTATTTATTTAATTGTTTTTTGCCAGGCTAGACTGAATCATACAGATGTATTTATTTAATTGTTTTTTGTCAGACTAGACTGGATCATACAGATGTATTTATTTAATTGTTTTTTGCCAGACTAGACTGGATCATACAGATGTATTTATTTAATTGTTTTTTGTCAGACTAGACTGGATCATACAGATGTATTTATTTAATTGTTTTTTGCCAGGCTAGACTGGATCATACAGATGTATTTATTTAATTGTTTTTTGTTTTTTTTTGCCAGACTAGACTAGATCATACAGATGTATTTATTTAATTGTTTTTTGTCAGACTAGACTGGATCATACAGATGTATTTATTTAATTGTTTTTGTCAGGCTAGACTGGATCATACAGATGTATTTATTTAATTGTTTTTTGTCAGACTAGACTGGATCATACAGATGTATTTATTTAATTGTTTTTGTCAGACTACACTGGATCATACAGATGTATTTATTTAATTGTTTTTTTTGCCAGACTAGACTGAATCATACAGATGTATTTATTTAATTGTTTTTTGTCAGACTAGACTGGATCATACAGATGTATTTATTTAATTGTTTTTGTCAGGCTAGACTGGATCATACAGATGTATTTATTTAATTGTTTTTTTGTCAGACTAGACTGGATCATACAGATGTATTTATTTAATTGTTTTTTGCCAGACTAGACTGAATCATACAGATGTATTTATTTAATTGTTTTTGTCAGACTAGACTGGATCATACAGATGTATTTATTTAATTGTTTTTTGTCAGACTAGACTGGATCATACAGATGTATTTATTTAATTGTTTTTTGTCAGACTACACTGGATCATACAGATGTATTTATTTAATTGTTTTTTGCCAGACTAGACTGAATCATACAGATGTATTTATTTAATTGTTTTTTGTCAGACTAGACTGGATCATACAGATGTATTTATTTAATTGTTTTTTGCCAGGCTAGACTGGATCATACAGATGTATTTATTTAATTGTTTTTTGTCAGACTAGACTGGATCATACAGATGTATTTATTTAATTGTTTTTTGTCAGACTAGACTGGATCATACAGATGTATTTATTTAATTGTTTTTTTTGCCAGACTAGACTGAATCATACAGATGTATTTATTTAATTGTTTTTTGTCAGACTAAACTGGATCATACAGATGTATTTATTTAATTGTTTTTTTGCCAGGTAAGACAGAATCATACAGATGTATTTATTTAATTGTTTTTTGTCAGACTAGACTGGATCATACAGATGTATTTATTTAATTGTTTTTTTTGTCAGACTAGACTGGATCATACAGATGTATTTATTTAATTGTTTTTGTCAGACTAGACTGGATCATACAGATGTATTTATTTAATTGTTTTTGCCAGGATAGACAGGATCATACAGATGTATTTATTTAATTGTTTTTGTCAGGCTAGACTGGATCATACAGATGTATTTATTTAATTGTTTTTTGTCAGACTAGACTGGATCATACAGATGTATTTATTTAATTGTTTTTTGTCAGACTAGACTGGATCATACAGATGTATTTATTTAATTGTTTTTTGTCAGACTAGACTGGATCATACAGATGTATTTATTTAATTGTTTTTCAGTCAGACTAGACTGAATCATACAGATGTATTTATTTAATTGTTTTTTGTCAGACTAGACTGGATCATACAGATGTATTTATTTAATTGTTTTTTGCCAGACTAGACTGAATCATACAGATGTATTTATTTAATTGTTTTTTGTCAGACTAGACTGGATCATACAGATGTATTTATTTAATTGTTTTTTGCCAGGCTAGACAAGATCATACAGATGTAATTATTTAATTGTTTTTTTGCCAGACTAGACTGGATCATACAGATGTATTTATTTAATTGTTTTTTGTCAGACTAGACTGGATCATACAGATGTATTTATTTAATTGTTTTTTTGCCAGACTAGACTGGATCATACAGATGTATTTATTTAATTGTTTTTGTCAGACTAGACTGGATCATACAGATGTATTTATTTAATTGTTTTTTGCCAGGCTAGACTGGATCATACAGATGTATTTATTTAATTGTTTTTTTGTCAGACTAGACTGGATCATACAGATGTATTTATTTAATTGTTTTTTTGCCAGACTAGACTGGATCATACAGATGTATTTATTTAATTGTTTTTTTGTCAGACTAGACTGGATCATACAGATGTATTTATTTAATTGTTTTTTGCCAGGCTAGACTGGATCATACAGATGTATTTATTTAATTGTTTTTTTGTTTTTTTTGCCAGACTAGACTGGATCATACAGATGTATTTATTTAATTGTTTTTTGTCAGACTAGACTGGATCATACAGATGTATTTATTTAATTGTTTTTTGTCAGGCTAGACTGGATCATACAGATGTATTTATTTAATTGTTTTTTCAGACTAGACTGGATCATACAGATGTATTTATTTAATTGTTTTTTGTCAGACTAGACTGGATCATACAGATGTATTTATTTAATTTTTTTTTTGCCAGACTAGACTGGATCATACAGATGTATTTATTTAATTGTTTTTTGTCAGACTAGACTGGATCATACAGATGTATTTATTTAATTGTTTTTTGTCAGGCTAGACTGGATCATACAGATGTATTTATTTAATTGTTTTTTGTCAGACTAGACTGGATCATACAGATGTATTTATTTAATTGTTTTTTGTCAGACTACACTGGATCATACAGATGTATTTATTTAATTGTTTTTTTTTGCCAGACTAGACTGAATCATACAGATGTATTTATTTAATTGTTTTTTTGTCAGACTAGACTGGATCATACAGATGTATTTATTTAATTGTTTTTTGCCAGGCTAGACTGGATCATACAGATGTATTTATTTAATTGTTTTTTTGCCAAACTAGACTGGATCATACAGATGTATTTATTTAATTGTTTTTGTCAGACTATACTGGATCATACAGATGTATTTATTTAATTGTTTTTTTTGCCAGACTAGACAGGATCATACAGATGTATTTATTTAATTGTTTTTTTAAGCCAGACTAGACTGGATTGGCGCATAGATGTGTATTTATTTAATTGTTTTTTTTGTCAGACTAGACTGGATCATACAGATGTATTTATTTAATTGTTTTTTGTCAGACTAGACTGGATCATACAGATGTATTTATTTAA
>NW_027467782.1:64905783-64944535 GCF_004210375.1 Tachypleus tridentatus | reverse complement strand
GGACTTCATACAATCCACAGTAATAGATATTATATGTGACTTCTGTACAAATCACACACAGTAATATATATTATATGTGACTGCATACAAATCCACATAATAGATAATAGTGATTCGTATCCACAGTAATAGATATGTGACTTCATACAAATCCACAGTAATAGATATTATATGTGACTTCATACAAATCCACAGTAATATATATTATATGTGACTTCTGTACAAATCCACAGTAATAGATATTATATGTGACTTCAAATATAAATCCAATAGTAATAGATATTATATGTGACTTCATACAAATCCACAGTAATAGATATTATATGTGACTTCATACAAATCCACAGTAATAGATATTATATGTGACTTCATACAAATCCATTAGTAATATATATGTGACTTCGTACAAATCCACAGTAATAGATATTATATGTGACTTCATACAAATCCACAGTAATAGATATTATATGTGACTTCATACAAATCACACAGATAAGTTTTTTTTAATCTAATTTTCTGTGACGAACTCTCTGGAGTCAACTTCTTTCTTTAGTAATACATATCAGCAATACAAAGGTAGTGTAAACAAAACATAAATATTCCCATGATCCTTACTGTACTTATCTCGATAGTAAATAAATGTGTGTGGCGGAGTCACAGGCTATGTCCAAATTTATCTAGTTGTCATTCTATTTGTACTGGTTCCCACTCATACATCTTGATGGAGGTGAATTATGACCCATTAATGAGAAACACTGTGTCCATCTCCTTTATTAATAATGCCTTTCATGGAAATTGTGGTCATTGTCTTATTTCACATTCACCAAATTGATTTTGTTGTAACATCGGCTGGCAACATTATTAAAACGTTCTTTCCGTTCGAGAAGTTTGCTTTAACAATCTAAAACGGACTTTATGCTATGGACCACTCTTGATGGTGTTTATACTAAACGGACTTTATGCTATGGACCACTTTTGATGGTGTGTTGGAGACTCCTCAGATTTTATCTACTACTGCAAATATTTAAGTGTCCTCATATTTTGCATACTACTGCACATGTTCGAGTGTTCTCAGGTTTATCTTCTAGTGCACATGTTCTGAGTGTTCTCAGGTTTATCTTCAAGTGCACATGTTCGAGTGTTCTCATATTTGACCTGCTAGTGCACGTGTTTGAGTGTTTTAGGTTTATCTTCTAGTGCACATGTTTGAGTGTTCTCAGATTGGACCTGCTAGTGCACATGTTTGATGTGTTTTAGGTTTATCTTATAGTGCACATTTCCAAGTGTTCTCAGGTTTATCTTCTAGTGCACATGTTTGAGTGTTTTTAGGTTTATCTTCTAGTGCACATGTCCAAGTGTTCTCAGATTTGACCTGCTAGTGCACGTGTTTGAGTGTTTTTAGGTTTATCTTCTAGTGTACATGTTTGAGTGTTCTCAGATTGGACCTGCTAGTGCACATGTTTGAGTGTTTTTAGGTTTATCTTATAGTGCACATGTCCAAGTGTTCTCAGGTTTATCTTCTAGTGCACATGTTTGAGTGTTTTTAGGTTTATCTTCTAGTGCACATGTCCAAGTGTTCTCAGATTTGACCTGCTAGTGCACATGTTTGAGTGTTTTTAAGTTTATCTTCTAGTGCACATGTTTGAGTGTTTTTAGGTTTATCTTCTAGTGCACATGTCCAAGTGTTCTCAGATTTGATCTTCTAGTGCACATGTTTGAGTGTTCTCAGATTTAGTCTGCTAATGCACATGTGAGAATCCTTCTAAGGAAACATGTAAATATCAAAATATTTATTGGAACTCATAAAAGGATATTAATATCCATGCTCATATCCATTCACGGAAGGACTAATACATCTTAAAGATGGATTATTAACTTCCGGTAGTACAATTTAGTCTGAATAAAGTGAAGGTCGTAGAATTACAAAGTTTTCAAACCAGTTTCTTGCTATTTTGTATTAATGAATATGGACTAGACACCTCTTTTGCATGCAGACTCACACACATCCAGAAGAGATTCTCGAAAGTAGCAAATACATTGAAAAGTTTAGAATAAATATTGTGATATCTGTTGTATGAGCCAACGTTTTTGTAAGTTCTGGGATGTAAACTATAACATTTAACGTCACTGTTTTATTTATCCAACTTTTTGAAAGACCTGGGGTGTTGTTCAAAACTTGAACATGTTATTTTTGTGGTCCACTTTTTGGAAGATCTAAGATGTTATCCAGAATCTGTGACGCCACTGTTATTGTGCCTGTGAACAAGTCTGTACGACCGTAAATTGGTTATAAATCAGATATTTAGTCAATTTGGTAATTTAATATATCTAGGATGTCAGAATTGTTGATAACTTGTGTTGTTGTTAAAGTAAACGTTTTATCGACCCTTAACGTGCTTGTATAGATTCTGTTAAATAATTCTGAGTGTAGAAATAAATCTTTCTCTTCTTCTTAAAGACTAAAATGATATTGTTTGTCATAAGTTAGGCTTACCATGTTGTGATCTCATGTAACAGTTCCATAACATGACTGTTCGACTTTAACGTTGATTGTAAATCTTACAGACATGTTAGTTTTTTGTCGTTACGTTCAACCCAAAATCGTTACACCGCATTGAATAGCGGCTGAATATTCTGTTACACTTTGTTCTGTATCGTTAAACAATAATTCTGAGGTTCTTCAATAGTGATCCAGTATTCTATTAGGCTTAGCTCATAATCGTCAAATAACAATAATCTTAATGGTATTCATTAGCGATCAAATATTATGTTAGGCTTAACTCATAATCGTCAAATAACAATCTTGATGGTCTTCAAGAGTTACCAAATATTCTGTTAAGCGTAACTCATAATTGTTAAACAGCAGTCCTTATGGTTTGTAATAGTGATGAAATATTCTGTTAGGCTTAACTCATAATTGTTAAACAGCAGTCCTTATGGATTTTAATAGTGATGAAATATTCTGTTAGACTTAACTCATAATCGCTAAACAGCAATCTTTATGGTTTTCGAAAGTGATCAAATATTTTGTTAGGCTTAACTCATAACAGTTAAACAGCAGTCCTTATGGTCTTTAATAGTGATCAGATATTCTGTTAGGCTTAGTTCATAATCGTTAAAGAGCTGTTTTATGGTCTTTAATTGTGATCAAATATCCTGTTAGGCTTAACTCATAATAGTTAAACAAGAATCTTGATGGTCTTAACAGTAACTTCTATTTCAGTTCATAATTTGAATCATTGAACATTTTAATAAGGCATATTTATTTAAAACGAACAAATGTTTTCGAATTAGAATGTTAGCATTCTGAGTTGCGGAAAATAAGGTTCAAAATCTGAGCATTCGTTTCCACTCAACATCCACACATCTAAATTTGAAAGACTAGGCCCAAAGCATGTGGCTGGCTCTTTTGACCTGGTTGTTTAGCCTGTTCGTCGCATGATGCCATCCAGTTTGAAAATATCATATTCTTTACGTTTCAAACTGAAAATAAAAACAAAACGTGACACAATGATATTTAATATCAAAGCATCGTATGAATCATGTCAAGTTAAGGTTAAGTGTAGTGTGCGATGAGTGATAGATAGAGAGAAGAAATCTAGCTGGCATTGTCACTCGTTTGTTGTTGTTATTATAACTCATTATTACAGCAGCTGTATCGAGGTTGAATGTCCGGTACGGCCAGGTGGGTTAAGGCGTTCGACTCGTAATCTGAGGGTCGAGGGTTCGAATCCCGTCGCACCAAACATGTGCACTTTCAGACGTGGGGGCGTTATGATGTGACGGTCAATTTCACTATTCGTTCGTAGAGTAGCCAACAGTTGGCAGTGGGTGGTGGTGACTAGCTGCCTTGCCCTCTAGTCTTGCACTGCTAAATTAGGGATGGCTAGCGCAGATACCTCGTGAAGCTTTGCGCGAAATTCAAAACATTCAGTCAAGGTTGAAAGATGAGTTATGTTTCAAAACAAACAAACAGTCAATGGTGAAAGATGACTTATGCTGCCTCCCAAACAGTCTTGCACTGCTGAAAGATGAGGGATGGCTCAAAACAAACAGATAGCCAATGTTGAAAGATGAGTTATGTTTCAAAACAAACAAACAGTCAATGTTGCGCGATGAGTTATGTTTCAAAACAAACAAACAGTCAAGGTTGAAAGATGAGTTATGCTTCAAAACAAACAAACAGTCAAGGTTGAAAGATGAGTTATGTTTCAAAACAAACAAACAGTCAAGGTTGAAAGTGAGTTATGTTTCAAAACAAACAAACAGTCAAGGTTGAAAGATGAGTTATGTTTCAAAACAAACAAACAGTCAATGTTGAAACGAGTTATGTTTCAAAACAAACAAACAGTCAATGTTGAAAGATGAGTTATGTTTCAAAACAAACAAACAGTCAATGTTGAAAGATGAGTTATGTTTCAAAACAAACAAACAGTCAATGTTGAAAGATGAGTTATGTTTCAAAACAAACAAACAGTCAATGTTGAAAGATGAGTTATGTTTCAAAACAAACAAACAGTCAATGTTGAAAGATGAGTTATGTTTCAAAACAAACAAACAGTCAATGTTGAAAAAGATGAGTTATGTTTCAAAACAAACAAACAGTCAATGTTGAAAGATGAGTTATGTTTCAAAACAAACAAACAGTCAATGTTGAAAGATGAGTTATGTTTCAAAACAAACAAACAGTCAATGTTGAAAGATGAGTTATGTTTCAAAACAAACAAACAGTCAATGTTGAAAAGATGAGTTATGTTTCAAAACAAACAAACAGTCAAGGTTGAAAGATGAGTTATGTTTCAAAACAAACAAACAGTCAATGTTGAAAGATGAGTTATGTTTCAAAACAAACAAACAGTCAATGTTGAAAGATGAGTTATGTTTCAAAACAAACAAACAGTCAATGTTGAAAGATGAGTTATGTTTCAAAACAAACAAACAGTCAATGTTGAAAGATGAGTTATGTTTCAAAACAAACAAACAGTCAATGTTGAAAGATGAGTTATGTTTCAAAACAAACAAACAGTCAATGTTGAAAGATGAGTTATGTTTCAAAACAAACAAACAGTCAATGTTGAAAGATGAGTTATGTTTCAAAACAAACAAACAGTCAATGTTGAAAGATGAGTTATGTTTCAAAACAAACAAACAGTCGTCAAGGTTGAAAGATGAGTTATGTTTCAAAACAAACAAACAGTCAATGTTGAAAGATGAGTTATGTTTCAAAACAAACAAACAGTCAATGTTGAAACATGAGTTATGTTTCAAAACAAACAAACAGTCAATGTTGAAAGATGAGTTATGTTTCAAAAACAAACAAACAGTCAATGTTGAAAGATGAGTTATGTTTCAAAAAACAAACAAACAGTCAAGGTTGAAAGATGAGTTATGTTTCAAAACAAACAAACAGTCAATGTTGAAAGATGAGTTATGTTTCAAAACAAACAAACAAACAGTCAATGTTGAAAGATGAGTTATGTTTCAAAACAAACAAACAGTCAATGGTTGAAAGATGAGTTATGTTTCAAAACAAACAAACAGTCAATGTTGAAAGATGAGTTATGTTTCAAAACAAACAAACAGTCAATGTTGAAAGATGAGTTATGTTTCAAAACAAACAAACAGTCAATGGTTGAAAGATGAGTTATGTTTCAAAACAAACAAACAGTCAATGTTGAAAGATGAGTTATGTTTCAAAACAAACAAACAAACAGTCAATGTTGAAAGATGAGTTATGTTTCAAAACAAACAAACAGTCAAGGTTGAAAGATGAGTTATGTTTCAAAACAAACAAACAAACAGTCAATGTTGAAAGATGAGTTATGTTTCAAAACAAACAAACAGTCAAAAGGTTGAAAGATGAGTTATGTTTCAAAACAAACAAACAAACAGTCAAGGTTGAAAGATGAGTTATGTTTCAAAACAAACAAACAGTCAAGGTTGAAAGATGAGTTATGTTTCAAAACAAACAAACAAACAGTCAAGGTTGAAAGATGAGTTATGTTTCAAAACAAACAAACAAACAGTCAAGGTTGAAAGATGAGTTATGTTTCAAAACAAACAAACAAACAGTCAAGGTTGAAAGATGAGTTATGTTTCAAAACAAACAAACAGTCAAGGTTGAAAGATGAGTTATGTTTCAAAACAAACAAACAGTCAATGTTGAAAGATGAGTTATGTTTCAAAACAAACAAACAAGTCAATGTTGAAAGATGAGTTATGTTTCAAAACAAACAAACAAACAGTCAAGGTTGAAAGATGAGTTATGTTTCAAAACAAACAAACAGTCAAGGTTGAAAGATGAGTTATGTTTCAAAACAAACAAACAAACAGTCAATGTTGAAAGATGAGTTATGTTTCAAAACAAACAAACAGTCAATGTTGAAAGATGAGTTATGTTTCAAAACAAACAAACAAACAGTCAAGGTTGAAAGATGAGTTATGTTTCAAAACAAACAAACAGTCAAGGTTGAAAGATGAGTTATGTTTCAAAACAAACAAACAAAAGTCAATGTTGAAAGATGAGTTATGTTTCAAAACAAACAAACAGTCAAGGTTGAAAGATGAGTTATGTTTCAAAACAAACAAACAGTCAAGGTTGAAAGATGAGTTATGTTTCAAAACAAACAAACAGTCAATGTTGAAAGATGAGTTATGTTTCAAAACAAACAAACAGTCATGTTGAAAGATGAGTTATGTCACAAAACAAACAAACAGTCAGTGTTGAAAGATGAGTTATGTTTCCAAACAAACAAACAGTCAATGTTGAAAGATGAGTTATGTTTCAAAACAAACAAACAGTCAAGGTTGAAAGATGAGTTATGTTTCAAAACAAACAAACAGTCAAGGTTGAAAGATGAGTTATGTTTCAAAACAAACAAACAGTCAAGGTTGAAAGATGAGTTATGTTTCAAAACAAACAAACAGTCAAGGTTGAAAGATGAGTTATGTTTCAAAACAAACAAACAGTCAATGTTGAAAGATGAGTTATGTTTCAAAACAAACAAACAGTCAATGTTGAAAGATGAGTTATGTTTCAAAACAAACAAACAGTCAAGGTTGAAAGATGAGTTATGTTTCAAAACAAACAAACAGTCAAGGTTGAAAGATGAGTTATGTTTCAAAACAAACAAACAGTCAATGTTGAAAGATGAGTTATGTTTCAAAACAAACAAACAGTCAATGTTGAAAGATGAGTTATGTTTCAAAACAAACAAACAGTCAAAGGTTGAAAGATGAGTTATGTTTCCAAACAAACAAACAAACAGTCAAGGTTGAAAGATGAGTTATGTTTCAAAACAAACAAACAGTCAATGTTGAAAGATGAGTTATGTTTCAAAACAAACAAACAGTCAATGTTGAAAGATGAGTTATGTTTCAAAACAAACAAACAGTCAATGTTGAAAGATGAGTTATGTTTCAAAACAAACAAACAGTCAAGGTTGAAAGATGAGTTATGTTTCAAAACAAACAAACAGTCAATGTTGAAAGATGAGTTATGTTTCAAAACAAACAAACAGTTTGAAAAGATGAGTTATGTTTCAAAACAAACAAACAGTCAATGTTGAAAGATGAGTTATGTTTCAAAACAAACAGTCAAGGTTGAAAGATGAGTTATGTTTCAAAACAAACAAACAGTCAATGTTGAAAGATGAGTTATGTTTCAAAACAAACAAACAGTCAATGTTGAAAGATGAGTTATGTTTCAAAACAAACAAACAGTCAATGTTGAAAGATGAGTTATGTTTCAAAACAAACAAACAGTCAATGTTGAAAGATGAGTTATGTTTCAAAACAAACAAACAGTCAATGTTGAAAGATGAGTTATGTTTCAAAACAAACAAACAGTCAATGTTGAAAGATGAGTTATGTTTCAAAACAAACAAACAGTCAATGTTGAAAGATGAGTTATGTTTCAAAACAAACAAACAGTCAATGTTGAAAGATGAGTTATGTTTCAAAACAAACAAACAGTCAATGTTGAAAGATGAGTTATGTTTCAAAACAAACAAACAGTCAATGTTGAAAGATGAGTTATGTTTCAAAACAAACAAACAGTCAATGTTGAAAGATGAGTTATGTTTCAAAACAAACAAACAGTCAATGTTGAAAGATGAGTTATGTTTCAAAAACAAACAGTCAATGTTGAAAGATGAGTTATGTTTCAAAACAAACAAACAGTCAATGTTGAAAGATGAGTTATGTTTCAAAACAAACAAACAGTCAATGTTGAAAGATGAGTTATGTTTCAAAACAAACAAACAGTCAATGTTGAAAGATGAGTTATGTTTCAAAACAAACAAACAGTCAATGTTGAAAGATGAGTTATGTTTCAAAACAAACAAACAGTCAATGTTGAAAGATGAGTTATGTTTCAAAACAAACAAACAGTCAATGTTGAAAGATGAGTTATGTTTCAAAACAAACAAACAGTCAATGTTGAAAGATGAGTTATGTTTCAAAACAAACAAACAGTCAATGTTGAAAGATGAGTTATGTTTCAAAACAAACAAACAGTCAAGGTTGAAAGATGAGTTATGTTTCAAAACAAACAAACAGTCAATGTTGAAAGATGAGTTATGTTTCAAAACAAACAAACAGTCAAGGTTGAAAGATGAGTTATGTTTCAAAACAAACAAACAAACAGTCAATGTTGAAAGATGAGTTATGTTTCAAAACAAACAAACAGTCAATGTTGAAAGATGAGTTATGTTTCAAAACAAACAAACAGTCAATGTTGAAAGATGAGTTATGTTTCAAAACAAACAAACAGTCAATGTTGAAAGATGAGTTATGTTTCAAAACAAACAAACAAACAGTCAATGTTGAAAGATGAGTTATGTTTCAAAACAAACAAACAGTCAAGGTTGAAAGATGAGTTATGTTTCAAAACAAACAAACAGTCAATGTTGAAAGATGAGTTATGTTTCAAAACAAACAAACAGTCAATGTTGAAAGATGAGTTATGTTTCAAAACAAACAAACAGTCAATGTTGAAAGATGAGTTATGTTTCAAAACAAACAAACAAACAGTCAATGTTGAAAGATGAGTTATGTTTCAAAACAAACAAACAAACAGTCAATGTTGAAAGATGAGTTATGTTTCAAAACAAACAAACAGTCAATGTTGAAAGATGAGTTATGTTTCAAAACAAACAAACAAACAGTCAATGTTGAAAGATGAGTTATGTTTCAAAACAAACAAACAAACAGTCAATGTTGAAAGATGAGTTATGTTTCAAAACAAACAAACAGTCAATGTTGAAAGATGAGTTATGTTTCAAAACAAACAAACAGTCAATGTTGAAAGATGAGTTATGTTCCAAAACAAACAAACAGTCAATGTTGAAAGATGAGTTATGTTTCAAAACAAACAAACACAAATCAAATAAAAGTTGAAAGATGAGTTATGTTTCAAAACAAACAAACAGTCAATGTTGAAAGATGAGTTATGTTTCAAAACAAACAAACAGTCAAGGTTGAAAGATGAGTTATGTTTCAAAACAAACAAACAGTCAATGTTGAAAGATGAGTTATGTTTCAAAACAAACAAACAGTCAAGGTTGAAAGATGAGTTATGTTTCAAAACAAACAAACAGTCAATGTTGAAAGATGAGTTATGTTTCAAAACAAACAAACAGTCAATGTTGAAAGATGAGTTATGTTTCAAAACAAACAAAACAGTCAATGTTGAAACATGAGTTATGTTTCAAAACAAACAAACAGTCAAGGTTGAAAGATGAGTTATGTTTCAAAACAAACAAACAGTCAAGGTTGAAAGATGAGTTATGTTTCAAAACAAACAAACAAATGTTGAAAGATGAGTTATGTTTCAAAACAAACAAACAAGTCAATGTTGAAAGATGAGTTATGTTTCAAAACAAACAAACAGTCAAGGTTGAAAGATGAGTTATGTTTCAAAACAAACAAACAGTCAATGTTGAAAGATGAGTTATGTTTCAAAACAAACAAACAGTCAAAAGGTTGAAAGATGAGTTATGTTTCAAAACAAACAAACAGTCAAGGTTGAAAGATGAGTTATGTTTCAAAACAAACAAACAGTCAATGTTGAAAGATGAGTTATGTTTCAAAACAAACAAACAGTCAAGGTTGAAAGATGAGTTATGTTTCAAAACAAACAAACAGTCAATGGTTGAAAGATGAGTTATGTTTCAAAAACAAACAAACAGTCAAGGTTGAAAGATGAGTTATGTTTCAAAACAAACAAACAGTCAAGGTTGAAAGATGAGTTATGTTTCAAAACAAACAAACAGTCAAGGTTGAAAGATGAGTTATGTTTCAAAACAAACAAACAGTCAAGGTTGAAAGATGAGTTATGTTTCAAAACAAACAAACAGTCAAGGTTGAAAGATGAGTTATGTTTCAAAACAAACAAACAGTCAATGTTGAAAGATGAGTTATGTTTCAAAACAAACAAACAGTCAAGGTTGAAAGATGAGTTATGTTTCAAAACAAACAAACAGTCAATGTTGAAAGATGAGTTATGTTTCAAAACAAACAAACAGTCAAGGTTGAAAGATGAGTTATGTTTCAAAACAAACAAACAGTCAATGTTGAAAGATGAGTTATGTTTCAAAACAAACAAACAGTCAAGGTTGAAAGATGAGTTATGTTTCAAAACAAACAAACAGTCAATGTTGAAAGATGAGTTATGTTTCAAAACAAACAAACAGTCAATGTTGAAAGATGAGTTATGTTTCAAAACAAACAAACAGTCAATGTTGAAAGATGAGTTATGTTTCAAAACAAACAAACAGTCAATGTTGAAAGATGAGTTATGTTTCAAAACAAACAAACAGTCAATGTTGAAAGATGAGTTATGTTTCAAAACAAACAAACAGTCAAGGTTGAAAGATGAGTTATGTTTCAAAACAAACAAACAGTCAAGGTTGAAAGATGAGTTATGTTTCAAAACAAACAAACAGTCAAGGTTGAAAGATGAGTTATGTTTCAAAACAAACAAACAGTCAATGTTGAAAGATGAGTTATGTTTCAAAACAAACAAACAGTCAAGGTTGAAAGATGAGTTATGTTTCAAAACAAACAAACAGTCAAGGTTGAAAGATGAGTTATGTTTCAAAACAAACAAACAGTCAATGGTTGAAAGATGAGTTATGTTTCAAAACAAACAAACAGTCAATGTTGAAAGATGAGTTATGTTTCAAAACAAACAAAACAGTCAAGGTTGAAAGATGAGTTATGTTTCAAAACAAACAAACAGTCAATGTTGAAAGATGAGTTATGTTTCAAAACAAACAAACAGTCAATGTTGAAAGATGAGTTATGTTTCAAAACAAACAAACAGTCAAGGTTGAAAGATGAGTTATGTTTCAAAACAAACAAACAGTCAATGTTGAAAGATGAGTTATGTTTCAAAACAAACAAACAGTCAAGGTTGAAAGATGAGTTATGTTTCAAAACAAACAAACAGTCAAGGTTGAAAGATGAGTTATGTTTCAAAACAAACAAACAGTCAATGTTGAAAGATGAGTTATGTTTCAAAACAAACAAACAGTCAATGTTGAAAGATGAGTTATGTTTCAAAACAAACAAACAGTCAAGGTTGAAAGATGAGTTATGTTTCAAAACAAACAAACAGTCAAGGTTGAAAGATGAGTTATGTTTCAAAACAAACAAACAGTCAATGTTGAAAGATGAGTTATGTTTCAAAACAAACAAACAGTCAATTGTTGAAAGATGAGTTATGTTTCAAAACAAACAAACAGTCAATGTTGAAAGATGAGTTATGTTTCAAAACAAACAAACAGTCAAGGTTGAAAGATGAGTTATGTTTCAAAACAAACAAACAGTCAAGGTTGAAAGATGAGTTATGTTTCAAAACAAACAAACAGTCAATGTTGAAAGATGAGTTATGTTTCAAAACAAACAAACAGTCAATGGTTGAAAGATGAGTTATGTTTCAAAACAAACAAACAGTCAATGTTGAAAAGATGAGTTATGTTTCAAAACAAACAAACAGTCAATGTTGAAAGATGAGTTATGTTTCAAAACAAACAAACAGTCAATGTTGAAAGATGAGTTATGTTTCAAAACAAACAAACAGTCAATGTTGAAAGATGAGTTATGTTTCAAAACAAACAAACAGTCAATGTTGAAAGATGAGTTATGTTTCAAAACAAACAAACAGTCAATGTTGAAAGATGAGTTATGTTTCAAAACAAACAAACAGTCAAGGTTGAAAGATGAGTTATGTTTCAAAACAAACAAACAGTCAATGTTGAAAGATGAGTTATGTTTCAAAACAAACAAACAGTCAATGTTGAAAGATGAGTTATGTTTCAAAACAAACAAACAGTCAATGTTGAAAGATGAGTTATGTTTCAAAAAACAAACAAACAGTCAATGTTGAAAGATGAGTTATGTTTCAAAACAAACAAACAGTCAATGTTGAAAGATGAGTTATGTTTCAAAACAAACAAACAGTCAATGTTGAAAGATGAGTTATGTTTCAAAACAAACAAACAGTCAATGTTGAAAGATGAGTTATGTTTCAAAACAAACAAACAGTCAATGTTGAAAGATGAGTTATGTTTCAAAACAAACAAACAGTCAATGTTGAAAGATGAGTTATGTTTCAAAACAAACAAACAGTCAAGGTTGAAAGATGAGTTATGTTTCAAAACAAACAAACAGTCAAGGTTGAAAGATGAGTTATGTTTCAAAACAAACAAACAGTCAAGGTTGAAAGATGAGTTATGTTTCAAAACAAACAAACAGTCAATGTTGAAAGATGAGTTATGTTTCAAAACAAACAAACAGTCAAGGTTGAAAGATGAGTTATGTTTCAAAACAAACAAACAGTCAATGTTGAAAGATGAGTTATGTTTCAAAACAAACAAACAGTCAAGGTTGAAAGATGAGTTATGTTTCAAAACAAACAAACAGTCAAGGTTGAAAGATGAGTTATGTTTCAAAACAAACAAACAAACAGTCAAGGTTGAAAGATGAGTTATGTTTCAAAACAAACAAACAGTCAATGTTGAAAGATGAGTTATGTTTCAAAACAAACAAACAGTCAATGTTGAAAGATGAGTTATGTTTCAAAACAAACAAACAGTCAATGTTGAAAGATGAGTTATGTTTCAAAACAAACAAACAAACAGTCAATGTTGAAAGATGAGTTATGTTTCAAAACAAACAAACAAACAGTCAATGTTGAAAGATGAGTTATGTTTCAAAACAAACAAACAGTCAATGGTTGAAAAGATGAGTTATGTTTCAAAACAAACAAACAGTCAATGTTGAAAGATGAGTTATGTTTCAAAACAAACAAACAGTCAATGTTGAAAGATGAGTTATGTTTCAAAACAAACAAACAGTCAAGGTTGAAAGATGAGTTATGTTTCAAAACAAACAAACAGTCAATGTTGAAAGATGAGTTATGTTTCAAAACAAACAAACAGTCAATGTTGAAAGATGAGTTATGTTTCAAAACAAACAAACAGTCAATGTTGAAAGATGAGTTATGTTTCAAAACAAACAAACAGTCAATGTTGAAAGATGAGTTATGTTTCAAAACAAACAAACAGTCAATGTTGAAAGATGAGTTATGTTTCAAAACAAACAAACAGTCAATGTTGAAAGATGAGTTATGTTTCAAAACAAACAAACAGTCAAGGTTGAAAGATGAGTTATGTTTCAAAACAAACAAACAGTCAATGTTGAAAGATGAGTTATGTTTCAAAACAAACAAACAGTCAATGTTGAAAGATGAGTTATGTTTCAAAACAAACAAACAGTCAAGGTTGAAAGATGAGTTATGTTTCAAAACAAACAAACAGTCAATGTTGAAAGATGAGTTATGTTTCAAAACAAACAAACAGTCAATGTTGAAAGATGAGTTATGTTTCAAAACAAACAAACAGTCAATGTTGAAAGATGAGTTATGTTTCAAAACAAACAAACAGTCAATGTTGAAAGATGAGTTATGTTTCAAAACAAACAAACAGTCAAGGTTGAAAGATGAGTTATGTTTCAAAACAAACAAACAGTCAATGTTGAAAGATGAGTTATGTTTCAAAACAAACAAACAGTCAATGTTGAAAGATGAGTTATGTTTCAAAACAAACAAACAGTCAATGTTGAAAGATGAGTTATGTTTCAAAACAAACAAACAGTCAATGTTGAAAGATGAGTTATGTTTCAAAACAAACAAACAGTCAAGGTTGAAAGATGAGTTATGTTTCAAAACAAACAAACAGTCAATGTTGAAAGATGAGTTATGTTTCAAAACAAACAAACAGTCAATGTTGAAAGATGAGTTATGTTTCAAAACAAACAAACAGTCAAGGTTGAAAAAGATGAGTTATGTTTCAAAACAAACAAACAGTCAATGTTGAAAGATGAGTTATGTTTCAAAACAAACAAACAGTCAATGTTGAAAGATGAGTTATGTTTTCAAAACAAACAGTCAGTCAAAATGTTGAAAGATGAGTTATGTTTCAAAACAAACAAACAGTCAATGTTGAAAGAAAAATGAGTTATGTTTCAAAACAAACAAACAGTCAAGGTTGAAAGATGAGTTATGTTTCAAAACAAACAAACAGTCAATGTTGAAAGATGAGTTATGTTTCAAAACAAACAAACAGTCAATGTTGAAAGATGAGTTATGTTTCAAAACAAACAAACAGTCAATGTTGAAAGATGAGTTATGTTTCAAAACAAACAAACAGTCAAGGTTGAAAGATGAGTTATGTTTCAAAACAAACAAACAGTCAATGTTTGAAAAGATGAGTTATGTTTCAAAACAAACAAACAGTCAATGTTGAAAGATGAGTTATGTTTCAAAACAAACAAACAGTCAATGGTTGAAAGATGAGTTATGTTTCAAAACAAACAAACAGTCAATGTTGAAAGATGAGTTATGTTTCAAAACAAACAAACAGTCAATGTTGAAAGATGAGTTATGTTTCAAAACAAACAAACAGTCAATGTTGAAAGATGAGTTATGTTTCAAAACAAACAAACAGTCAAGGTTGAAAGATGAGTTATGTTTCAAAACAAACAAACAGTCAATGTTGAAAGATGAGTTATGTTTCAAAACAAACAAACAGTCAATGTTGAAAGATGAGTTATGTTTCAAAACAAACAAACAGTCAATGTTGAAAGATGAGTTATGTTTCAAAACAAACAAACAGTCAATGTTGAAAGATGAGTTATGTTTCAAAACAAACAAACAGTCAAGGTTGAAAGATGAGTTATGTTTCAAAACAAACAAACAGTCAATGTTGAAAGATGAGTTATGTTTCAAAACAAACAAACAGTCAAATTGAAAGATGAGTTATGTTTCAAAACAAACAAACAGTCAATGTTGAAAGATGAGTTATGTTTCAAAACAAACAAACAGTCAATGTTGAAAGATGAGTTATGTTTCAAAACAAACAAACAGTCAATGTTGAAAGATGAGTTATGTTTCAAAACAAACAAACAGTCAATGTTGAAAGATGAGTTATGTTTCAAAACAAACAAACAGTCAATGTTGAAAGATGAGTTATGTTTCAAAACAAACAAACAGTCAATGTTGAAAGATGAGTTATGTTTCAAAACAAACAAACAGTCAATGTTGAAAGATGAGTTATGTTTCAAAACAAACAAACAGTCAATGTTGAAAGATGAGTTATGTTTCAAAACAAACAAACAGTCAAGGTTGAAAGATGAGTTATGTTTCAAAACAAACAAACAGTCAATGTTGAAAGATGAGTTATGTTTCAAAAACAAACAAACAGTCAATGTTGAAAGATGAGTTATGTTTCAAAACAAACAAACAGTCAAGGTTGAAAGATGAGTTATGTTTCAAAACAAACAAACAGTCAATGTTGAAAGATGAGTTATGTTTCAAAACAAACAAACAGTCAATGTTGAAAGATGAGTTATGTTTCAAAACAAACAGTCAATGTTGAAACATGAGTTATGTTTCAAAACAAACAAACAGTCATGTTGAAAGATGAGTTATGTTTCAAAACAAACAAACAGTCAATGGTTGAAAGATGAGTTATGTTTCAAAACAAACAAACAGTCAATGTTGAAAGATGAGTTATGTTTCAAAACAAACAAACAGTCAATGTTGAAAGATGAGTTATGTTTCAAAACAAACAAACAGTCAATGTTGAAAGATGAGTTATGTTTCAAAACAAACAAACAGTCAAGGTTGAAAGATGAGTTATGTTTCAAAACAAACAAACAGTCAATGTTGAAAGATGAGTTATGTTTCAAAACAAACAGTCAATCAATGTTGAAAGATGAGTTATGTTTCAAAACAAACAAACAGTCAATGGTTGAAAGATGAGTTATGTTTCAAAACAAACAAACAGTCAATGTTGAAAGATGAGTTATGTTTCAAAACAAACAAACAGTCAATGGTTGAAAGATGAGTTATGTTTCAAAACAAACAAACAGTCAATGTTGAAAGATGAGTTATGTTTCAAAACAAACAAACAGTCAAGGTTGAAAGATGAGTTATGTTTCAAAACAAACAAACAGTCAATGTTGAAAGATGAGTTATGTTTCAAAACAAACAAACAGTCAATGTTGAAAGATGAGTTATGTTTCAAAACAAACAAACAGTCAAGGTTGAAAGATGAGTTATGTTTCAAAACAAACAAACAGTCAATGTTGAAAAAGATGAGTTATGTTTCAAAACAAACAAACAAAACAGTCAAAGTTGAAAGATGAGTTATGTTTCAAAACAAACAAACAGTCAATGTTGAAAGATGAGTTATGTTTCAAAACAAACAAACAGTCAATGTTGAAAGATGAGTTATGTTTCAAAAACAAACAAACAGTCAATGTTGAAAGATGAGTTATGTTTCAAAACAAACAAACAGTCAATGTTGAAAGATGAGTTATGTTTCAAAACAAACAAACAGTCAAGGTTGAAAGATGAGTTATGTTTCAAAACAAACAAACAGTCAATGTTGAAAGATGAGTTATGTTTCAAAACAAACAAACAGTCAATGTTGAAAGATGAGTTATGTTTCAAAACAAACAAACGAGTCAAAGGTTGAAAGATGAGTTATGTTTCAAAACAAACAAACAGTCA
This sequence comes from Tachypleus tridentatus, assembly GCF_004210375.1. Lineage (NCBI taxonomy): Eukaryota > Metazoa > Arthropoda > Merostomata > Xiphosura > Limulidae > Tachypleus > Tachypleus tridentatus. Next base: position 64,927,455 of record NW_027467782.1, on the reverse strand, counting down.
ATGTTGAAAGATGAGTTATGTTTCAAAACAAACAAACAGTCAATGTTGAAAGATGAGTTATGTTTCAAAACAAACAAACAGTCAATGTTGAAAGATGAGTTATGTTTCAAAACAAACAAACAGTCAATGTTGAAAGATGAGTTATGTTTCAAAACAAACAAACAGTCAATGTTGAAAGATGAGTTATGTTTCAAAAAGCAAACAAACAGTCAAGGTTGAAAGATGAGTTATGTTTCAAAACAAACAAACAGTCAATGTTGAAAGATGAGTTATGTTTCAAAACAAACAAACAGTCAATGTTGAAAGATGAGTTATGTTTCAAAACAAACAAACAGTCAAGGTTGAAAGATGAGTTATGTTTCAAAACAAACAAACAGTCAATGTTGAAAGATGAGTTATGTTTCAAAACAAACAAACAGTCAATGTTGAAAGATGAGTTATGTTTCAAAACAAACAAACAGTCAATGTTGAAAGATGAGTTATGTTTCAAAACAAACAAACAGTCAATGTTGAAAGATGAGTTATGTTTCAAAACAAACAAACAGTCAATGTTGAAAGATGAGTTATGTTTCAAAACAAACAAACAGTCAATGTTGAAAGATGAGTTATGTTTCAAAACAAACAAACAGTCAATGTTGAAAGATGAGTTATGTTTCAAAACAAACAAACAGTCAATGTTGAAAGATGAGTTATGTTTCAAAACAAACAAACAGTCAATGTTGAAAGATGAGTTATGTTTCAAAACAAACAAACAGTCAATGTTGAAAGATGAGTTATGTTTCAAAACAAACAAACAGTCAATGGTTGAAAGATGAGTTATGTTTCAAAACAAACAAACAGTCAATGTTGAAAGATGAGTTATGTTTCAAAACAAACAAACAGTCAAGGTTGAAAGATGAGTTATGTTTCAAAACAAACAAACAGTCAATGTTGAAAGATGAGTTATGTTTCAAAACAAACAAACAGTCAATGGTTGAAAGATGAGTTATGTTTCAAAACAAACAAAACAGTCAATGTTGAAAGATGAGTTATGTTTCAAAACAAACAAACAGTCAATGTTGAAAGATGAGTTATGTTTCAAAACAAACAAACAGTCAATGTTGAAAGATGAGTTATGTTTCAAAACAAACAAACAGTCAATGTTGAAAGATGAGTTATGTTTCAAAACAAACAAACAGTCAATGTTGAAAGATGAGTTATGTTTCAAAACAAACAAACAGTCAATGTTGAAAGATGAGTTATGTTTCAAAACAAACAAACAGTCAAGGTTGAAAGATGAGTTATGTTTCAAAACAAACAAACAGTCAATGTTGAAAGATGAGTTATGTTTCAAAACAAACAAACAGTCAATGTTGAAAGATGAGTTATGTTTCAAAACAAACAAACAGTCAATGTTGAAAGATGAGTTATGTTTCAAAACAAACAAACAGTCAATGTTGAAAGATGAGTTATGTTTCAAAACAAACAAACAGTCAAGGTTGAAAGATGAGTTATGTTTCAAAACAAACAAACAGTCAATGTTGAAAGATGAGTTATGTTTCAAAACAAACAAACAGGTTGAAAGATGAGTTATGTTTCAAAACAAACAAACAGTCAATGTTGAAAGATGAGTTATGTTTCAAAACAAACAAACAGTCAATGTTGAAAGATGAGTTATGTTTCAAAACAAACAAACAGTCAAGGTTGAAAGATGAGTTATGTTTCAAAACAAACAAACAGTCAATGTTGAAAGATGAGTTATGTTTCAAAACAAACAAACAGTCAATGTTGAAAGATGAGTTATGTTTCAAAACAAACAAACAGTCATGTTGAAAGATGAGTTATGTTTCAAAACAAACAAACAGTCAATGTTGAAAGATGAGTTATGTTTCAAAACAAACAAACAGTCAATGTTGAAAGATGAGTTATGTTTCAAAACAAACAAACAGTCAATGTTGAAAGATGAGTTATGTTTCAAAACAAACAAACAGTCAATGTTGAAAGATGAGTTATGTTTCAAAACAAACAAACAGTCAATGTTGAAAGATGAGTTATGTTTCAAAACAAACAAACAGTCAATGTTGAAAGATGAGTTATGTTTCAAAACAAACAAACAGTCAATGTTGAAAGATGAGTTATGTTTCAAAACAAACAAACAGTCAAGGTTGAAAGATGAGTTATGTTTCAAAACAAACAAACAGTCAATGTTGAAAGATGAGTTATGTTTCAAAACAAACAAACAGTCAATGTTGAAAGATGAGTTATGTTTCAAAACAAACAAACAGTCAATGTTGAAAGATGAGTTATGTTTCAAAACAAACAAACAGTCAAGGTTGAAAGATGAGTTATGTTAAAAAACAAACAGTCAATGTTGAAAGATGAGTTATGTTTCAAAACAAACAAACAGTCAATGTTGAAAGATGAGTTATGTTTCAAAACAAACAAACAGTCAATGTTGAAAGATGAGTTATGTTTCAAAACAAACAAACAGTCAATGTTGAAAGATGAGTTATGTTTCAAAACAAACAAACAGTCAATGTTGAAAGATGAGTTATGTTTCAAAACAAACAAACAGTCAATGTTGAAAGATGAGTTATGTTTCAAAACAAACAAACAGTCAATGTTGAAAGATGAGTTATGTTTCAAAACAAACAAACAGTCAATGTTGAAAGATGAGTTATGTTTCAAAACAAACAAACAGTCAATGTTGAAAGATGAGTTATGTTTCAAAACAAACAAACAGTCAATGTTGAAAGATGAGTTATGTTTCAAAACAAACAAACAGTCAATGTTGAAAGATGAGTTATGTTTCAAAACAAACAAACAGTCAATGTTGAAAGATGAGTTATGTTTCAAAACAAACAAACAGTCAATGTTGAAAGATGAGTTATGTTTCAAAACAAACAAACAGTCAATGTTGAAAGATGAGTTATGTTTCAAAACAAACAAACAGTCAATGTTGAAAAGATGAGTTATGTTTCAAAACAAACAAACAGTCAATGTTGAAAGATGAGTTATGTTTCAAAACAAACAAACAGTCAATGTTGAAAGATGAGTTATGTTTCAAAACAAACAAACAGTCAAGGTTGAAAGATGAGTTATGTTTCAAAACAAACAAACAGTCAATGTTGAAAGATGAGTTATGTTTCAAAACAAACAAACAGTCAATGTTGAAAGATGAGTTATGTTTCAAAACAAACAAACAGTCAATGTTGAAAGATGAGTTATGTTTCAAAACAAACAAACAGTCAATGTTGAAAGATGAGTTATGTTTCAAAACAAACAAACAGTCAATGTTGAAAGATGAGTTATGTTTCAAAACAAACAAACAGTCAAGGTTGAAAGATGAGTTATGTTTCAAAACAAACAAACAGTCAATGTTGAAAGATGAGTTATGTTTCAAAACAAACAAACAGTCAATGTTGAAAGATGAGTTATGTTTCAAAACAAACAAACAGTCAATGTTGAAAGATGAGTTATGTTTCAAAACAAACAAACAGTCAATGTTGAAAGATGAGTTATGTTTCAAAACAAACAAACAGTCAATGTTGAAAGATGAGTTATGTTTCAAAACAAACAAACAGTCAATGTTGAAAGATGAGTTATGTTTCAAAACAAACAAACAGTCAATGTTGAAAGATGAGTTATGTTTCAAAACAAACAAACAGTCAATGTTGAAAAGAAGTTATGTTTCAAAACAAACAAACAGTCAAGGTTGAAAGATGAGTTATGTTTCAAAACAAACAAACAGTCAATGTTGAAAGATGAGTTATGTTTCAAAACAAACAAACAGTCAATGTTGAAAGATGAGTTATGTTTCAAAACAAACAAACAGTCAATGTTGAAAGATGAGTTATGTTTCAAAACAAACAAACAGTCAATGTTGAAAGATGAGTTATGTTTCAAAACAAACAAACAGTCAATGTTGAAAGATGAGTTATGTTTCAAAACAAACAAACAGTCAATGTTGAAAGATGAGTTATGTTTCAAAACAAACAAACAGTCAATGTTGAAAGATGAGTTATGTTTCAAAACAAACAAACAGTCAATGTTGAAAGATGAGTTATGTTTCAAAACAAACAAACAGTCAATGTTGAAAGATGAGTTATGTTTCAAAACAAACAAACAGTCAATGTTGAAAGATGAGTTATGTTTCAAAACAAACAAACAGTCAATGTTGAAAGATGAGTTATGTTTCAAAACAAACAAACAGTCAATGTTGAAAGATGAGTTATGTTTCAAAACAAACAAACAGTCAATGTTGAAAGATGAGTTATGTTTCAAAACAAACAAACAGTCAAGGTTGAAAGATGAGTTATGTTTCAAAACAAACAAACAGTCAATGTTGAAAGATGAGTTATGTTTCAAAACAAACAAACAGTCAATGTTGAAAGATGAGTTATGTTTCAAAACAAACAAACAGTCAATGTTGAAAGATGAGTTATGTTTCAAAACAAACAAACAGTCAATGTTGAAAGATGAGTTATGTTTCAAAACAAACAAACAGTCAATGTTGAAAGATGAATTATGTTTCAAAACAAACAAACAGTCAATGTTGAAAGATGAGTTATGTTTCAAAACAAACAAACAAACCGTCAATGTTGAAAGATGAGTTATGTTTCAAAACAAACAAACAGTCAATGTTGAAAGATGAGTTATGTTTCAAAACAAACAAACAGTCAATGTTGAAAGATGAGTTATGTTTCAAAACAAACAAACAGTCAATGTTGAAAGATGAGTTATGTTTCAAAACAAACAAACAGTCAAGGTTGAAAGATGAGTTATGTTTCAAAACAAACAAACAGTCAATGTTGAAAGATGAGTTATGTTTCAAAACAAACAAACAAACAGTCAATGTTGAAAGATGAGTTATGTTTCAAAACAAACAAACAGTCAATGTTGAAAGAAAGTTTCAAAACAAACAAACAGTTATGTTGAAAGATGAGTTATGTTTCAAAACAAACAAACAGTCAGGTTGAAAGATGAGTTATGTTTCAAAACAAACAAACAGTCAATGTTGAAAGATGAGTTATGTTTCAAAACAAACAAACAGTCAATGTTGAAAGATGAACAGTTATGTTTTTCAAAACAAACAAACAGTCAATGTTGAAAGATGAGTTATGTTTCAAAAAACAAACAAACAGTCAATGTTGAAAGATGAGTTATGTTTCAAAACAAACAAACAGTCAATGTTGAAAGATGAGTTATGTTTCAAAACAAACAAACAGTCAATCAATGTTGAAAGATGAGTTATGTTTCAAAACAAACAAACAGTCAATGTTGAAAGATGAGTTATGTTTCAAAACAAACAAACAGTCAATGTTGAAAGATGAGTTATGTTTCAAAACAAACAAACAGTCAATGTTGAAAACAAACAAACAGTCATGATGAAGTTTATGTTTCAAAACAAACAAACAGTCAATGTTGAGTTAAGAATGTTGAAAGATGAGTTATGTTTCAAAACAAACAAACAGTCAATGTTGAAAGATGAGTTATGTTTCAAAACAAACAAACAGTCAATGTTGAAAGATGAGTTATGTTTCAAAACAAACAAAAACAGTCAATGTTGAAAGATGAGTTATGTTTCAAAACAAACAAACAGTCAATGTTGAAAGATGAGTTATGTTTCAAAACAAACAAACAGTCAATGTTGAAAGATGAGTTATGTTTCAAAACAAACAAACAGTCAATGTTGAAAGATGAGTTATGTTTCAAAACAAACAAACAGTCAATGTTGAAAGATGAGTTATGTTTCAAAACAAACAAACAGTCAAGGTTGAAAGATGAGTTATGTTTCAAAAACAAACAAACAGTCAATGTTGAAAGATGAGTTATGTTTCAAAACAAACAAACAGTCAATGTTGAAAGATGAGTTATGTTTCAAAACAAACAAACAGTCAAGGTTGAAAGATGAGTTATGTTTCAAAACAAACAAACAGTCAATGTTGAAAGATGAGTTATGTTTCAAAACAAACAAACAGTCAATGTTGAAAGATGAGTTATGTTTCAAAACAAACAAACAGTCAATGTTGAAAGATGAGTTATGTTTCAAAACAAACAAACAGTCAATGTTGAAAGATGAGTTATGTTTCAAAACAAACAAACAGTCAATGTTGAAAGATGAGTTATGTTTCAAAACAAACAAACAGTCAAGTTGTTGAAAGATGAGTTATGTTTCAAAACAAACAAACAGTCAATGTTGAAAGATGAGTTATGTTTCAAAACAAACAAACAGTCAATGTTGAAAGATGAGTTATGTTTCAAAACAAACAAACAGTCAATGTTGAAAGATGAGTTATGTTTCAAAACAAACAAACAGTCAATGTTGAAAGATGAGTTATGTTTCAAAACAAACAAACAGTCAAGGTTGAAAGATGAGTTATGTTTCAAAACAAACAAACAGTCAATGTTGAAAGATGAGTTATGTTTCAAAACAAACAAACAGTCAATGTTGAAAGATGAGTTATGTTTCAAAACAAACAAACAGTCAATGTTGAAAGATGAGTTATGTTTCAAAACAAACAAACAGTCAATGTTGAAAGATGAGTTATGTTTCAAAACAAACAAACAGTCAATGTTGAAAGATGAGTTATGTTTCAAAACAAACAAACAGTCAATGTTGAAAGATGAGTTATGTTTCAAAACAAACAAACAGTCAATGTTGAAAGATGAGTTATGTTTCAAAACAAACAAACAGTCAATGTTGAAAGATGAGTTATGTTTCAAAACAAACAAACAGTCAAGGTTGAAAGATGAGTTATGTTTCAAAACAAACAAACAGTCAAGGTTGAAAGATGAGTTATGTTTCAAAACAAACAAACAGTCAATGTTGAAAGATGAGTTATGTTTCAAAACAAACAAACAGTCAATGTTGAAAGATGAGTTATGTTTCAAAACAAACAAACAGTCAATGTTGAAGATTATGTTGTTGAAAGATGAGTTATGTTTCAAAACAAACAAACAGTCAATGTTGAAAGATGAGTTATGTTTCAAAACAAACAAACAGTCAATGTTGAAAGATGAGTTATGTTTCAAAACAAACAAACAGTCAATGTTGAAAGATGAGTTATGTTTCAAAACAAACAAACAGTCAATGTTGAAAGATGAGTTATGTTTCAAAACAAACAAACAGTCAAGGTTGAAAGATGAGTTATGTTTCAAAACAAACAAACAGTCAAGTTGAAAGATGAGTTATGTTTCAAAACAAACAAACAGTCAAGGTTGAAAGATGAGTTATGTTTCAAAACAAACAAACAGTCAAGGTTGAAAGATGAGTTATGTTTCAAAACAAACAAACAGTCAATGTTGAAAGATGAGTTATGTTTCAAAACAAACAAACAGTCAATGTTGAAAGATGAGTTATGTTTCAAAACAAACAAACAGTCAATGTTGAAAGATGAGTTATGTTTCAAAACAAACAAACAGTCAATGTTGAAAGATGAGTTATGTTTCAAAACAAACAAACAGTCAATGTTGAAAGATGAGTTATGTTTCAAAACAAACAAACAGTCAATGTTGAAAGATGAGTTATGTTTCAAAACAAACAAACAGTCAAGGTTGAAAGATGAGTTATGTTTCAAAACAAACAAACAGTCAATGTTGAAAGATGAGTTATGTTTCAAAACAAACAAACAGTCAATGTTGAAAGATGAGTTATGTTTCAAAACAAACAAACAGTCAATGTTGAAAGATGAGTTATGTTTCAAAACAAACAAACAGTCAATGTTGAAAGATGAGTTATGTTTCAAAACAAACAAACAGTCAATGTTGAAAGATGAGTTATGTTTCAAAACAAACAAACAGTCAATGTTGAAAGATGAGTTATGTTTCAAAACAAACAAACAGTCAATGTTGAAAGATGAGTTATGTTTCAAAACAAACAAACAGTCAATGTTGAAAGATGAGTTATGTTTCAAAACAAACAAACAGTCAATGTTGAAAGATGAGTTATGTTTCAAAACAAACAAACAGTCAATGTTGAAAGATGAGTTATGTTTCAAAACAAACAAACAGTCAATGTTGAAAGATGAGTTATGTTTCAAAACAAACAAACAGTCAATGTTGAAAGATGAGTTATGTTTCAAAACAAACAAACAGTCAATGTTGAAAGATGAGTTATGTTTCAAAACAAACAAACAGTCAATGTTGAAAGATGAGTTATGTTTCAAAACAAACAAACAGTCAATGTTGAAAGATGAGTTATGTTTCAAAACAAACAAACAGTCAATGTTGAAAGATGAGTTATGTTTCAAAACAAACAAACAGTCAATGTTGAAAGATGAGTTATGTTTCAAAACAAACAAACAGTCAATGTTGAAAGATGAGTTATGTTTCAAAACAAACAAACAGTCAATGTTGAAAGATGAGTTATGTTTCAAAACAAACAAACAGTCAATGTTGAAAGATGAGTTATGTTTCAAAACAAACAAACAAACAGTCAATGTTGAAAGATGAGTTATGTTTCAAAACAAACAAACAGTCAATGTTGAAAGATGAGTTATGTTTCAAAACAAACAAACAGTCAATGTTCAATGTTGTTTCAAAACAAACAGTCAATGTTGAGATGAGTTATGTTTCAAAACAAACAAACAGTCAAGGTTGAAAGATGAGTTATGTTTCAAAAAACAAACAAAACAAACAAACAGTCAATGTTGAAAGATGAGTTATGTTTCAAAACAAACAAACAGTCAAGGTTGAAAGATGAGTTATGTTTCAAAACAAACAAACAGTCAATGTTGAAAGATGAGTTATGTTTCAAAACAAACAGTCAATGTTGAAAGATGAGTTATGTTTCAAAACAAACAGTCAATGTTGAAAGATGAGTTATGTTTCAAAACAAACAAACAGTCAATGTTGAAAGATGAGTTATGTTTCAAAACAAACAAACAGTCAAGGTTGAAAGATGAGTTATGTTTCAAAACAAACAAACAGTCAATGTTGAAAGATGAGTTATGTTTCAAAACAAACAAACAGTCAAGGTTGAAAGATGAGTTATGTTTCAAAACAAACAAACAGTCAATGTTGAAAGATGAGTTATGTTTCAAAACAAACAAACAGTCAAGGTTGAAAGATGAGTTATGTTTCAAAACAAACAAACAGTCAATGTTGAAAGATGAGTTATGTTTCAAAACAAACAAACAGTCAAGGTTGAAACATGAGTTATGTTTCAAAACAAACAGTCAATGTTGAAAGATGAGTTATGTTTCAAAACAAACAAACAGTCAAGGTTGAAAGATGAGTTATGTTTCAAAACAAACAAACAGTCAATGTTGAAAGATGAGTTATGTTTCAAAACAAACAAACAGTCAAGGTTGAAAGATGAGTTATGTTTCAAAACAAACAAACAGTCAATGTTGAAAGATGAGTTATGTTTCAAAACAAACAAACAAACAGTCAATGTTGAAAGATGAGTTATGTTTCAAAACAACAAACAAACAGTCAATGTTGAAAGATGAGTTATGTTTCAAAACAAACAAACAAACAGTCAATGTTGAAAGATGAGTTATGTTTCAAAACAAACAAACAGTCAATGTTGAAAGATGAGTTATGTTTCAAAACAAACAAACAGTCAATGTTGAAAGATGAGTTATGTTTCAAAACAAACAAACAGTCAATGTTGAAAGATGAGTTATGTTTCAAAACAAACAAACAGTCAATGTTGAAAGATGAGTTATGTTTCAAAACAAACAAACAGTCAATGTTGAAAGATGAGTTATGTTTCAAAACAAACAAACAGTCAAGGTTGAAAGATGAGTTATGTTTCAAAACAAACAAACAGTCAATGTTGAAAGATGAGTTATGTTTCAAAACAAACAAACAGTCAATGTTGAAAGATGAGTTATGTTTCAAAACAAACAAACAGTCAATGTTGAAAGATGAGTTATGTTTCAAAACAAACAAACAGTCAATGTTGAAAGATGAGTTATGTTTCAAAACAAACAAACAGTCAATGTTGAAAGATGAGTTATGTTTCAAAACAAACAAACAAACAGTCAATGTTGAAAGATGAGTTATGTTTCAAAACAAACAAACAGTCAATGTTGAAAGATGAGTTATGTTTCAAAACAAACAAACAGTCAAGGTTGAAAGATGAGTTATGTTTCAAAACAAACAAACAGTCAAGGTTGAAAGATGAGTTATGTTTCAAAACAAACAAACAGTCAAGGTTGAAAGATGAGTTATGTTTCAAAACAAACAAACAGTCAAGGTTGAAAGATGAGTTATGTTTCAAAACAAACAAACAGTCAAGGTTGAAAGATGAGTTATGTTTCAAAACAAACAAACAGTCAAGGTTGAAAGATGAGTTATGTTTCAAAACAAACAAACAGTCAAGGTTGAAAGATGAGTTATGTTTCAAAACAAACAAACAGTCAATGTTGAAAGATGAGTTATGTTTCAAAACAAACAAACAGTCAAGGTTGAAAGATGAGTTATGTTTCAAAACAAACAAACAGTCAAGGTTGAAAGATGAGTTATGTTTCAAAACAAACAAACAAACAGTCAATGTTGAAAGATGAGTTATGTTTCAAAACAAACAAACAGTCAAGGTTGAAAGATGAGTTATGTTTCAAAACAAACAAACAGTCAAGGTTGAAAGATGAGTTATGTTTCAAAACAAACAAACAAACAGTCAAGGTTGAAAGATGAGTTATGTTTCAAAACAAACAAACAGTCAAGGTTGAAAGATGAGTTATGTTTCAAAACAAACAAACAGTCAAGGTTGAAAGATGAGTTATGTTTCAAAACAAACAAACAGTCAATGTTGAAAGATGAGTTATGTTTCAAAACAAACAAACAGTCAATGTTGAAAGATGAGTTATGTTTCAAAACAAACAAACAGTCAAGGTTGAAAGATGAGTTATGTTTCAAAACAAACAAACAGTCAAGGTTGAAAGATGAGTTATGTTTCAAAACAAACAAACAGTCAATGTTGAAAGATGAGTTATGTTTCAAAACAAACAAACAGTCAATGTTGAAAGATGAGTTATGTTTCAAAACAAACAAACAGTCAATGTTGAAAGATGAGTTATGTTTCAAAACAAACAAACAGTCAATGTTGAAAGATGAGTTATGTTTCAAAACAAACAAACAGTCAATGTTGAAAGATGAGTTATGTTTCAAAACAAACAAACAGTCAATGTTGAAAGATGAGTTATGTTTCAAAACAAACAAACAGTCAAGGTTGAAAGATGAGTTATGTTTCAAAACAAACAAACAGTCAATGTTGAAAGATGAGTTATGTTTCAAAACAAACAAACAGTCAATGTTGAAAGATGAGTTATGTTTCAAAACAAACAAACAGTCAATGTTGAAAGATGAGTTATGTTTCAAAACAAACAAACAGTCAATGTTGAAAGATGAGTTATGTTTCAAAACAAACAAACAGTCAATGTTGAAAGATGAGTTATGTTTCAAAACAAACAAACAGTCAATGTTGAAAGATGAGTTATGTTTCAAAACAAACAAACAGTCAATGTTGACAGATGAGTTATGTTTCAAAACAAACAAACAGTCAATGTTGAAAGATGAGTTATGTTTCAAAACAAACAAACAGTCAATGTTGAAAGATGAGTTATGTTTCAAAACAAACAAACAGTCAATGTTAAAAGATGAGTTATGTTTCAAAACAAACAAACAGTCAATGTTAAAAGATGAGTTATGTTTCAAAACAAACAAACAGTCAATGTTAAAAGATGAGTTATGTTTCAAAACAAACAAACAGTCAATGTTGAAAGATGAGTTATGTTTCAAAACAAACAAACAGTCAATGTTGAAAGATGAGTTATGTTTCAAAACAAACAAACAGTCAAGGTTGAAAGATGAGTTATGTTTCAAAACAAACAAACAGTCAATGTTGAAAGATGAGTTATGTTTCAAAACAAACAAACAGTCAATGTTGAAAGATGAGTTATGTTTCAAAACAAACAAACAGTCAATGTTGAAAGATGAGTTATGTTTCAAAACAAACAAACAGTCAATGTTGAAAGATGAGTTATGTTTCAAAACAAACAAACAGTCAATGTTGAAAGATGAGTTATGTTTCAAAACAAACAAACAGTCAATGTTGAAAGATGAGTTATGTTTCAAAACAAACAAACAGTCAAGGTTGAAAGATGAGTTATGTTTCAAAACAAACAAACAGTCAAGGTTGAAAGATGAGTTATGTTTCAAAACAAACAAACAGTCAAGGTTGAAAGATGAGTTATGTTTCAAAACAAACAAACAGTCAAGGTTGACAGATGAATTATGTTTCAAAACAAACAAACAGTCAATGTTGAAAGATGAGTTATGTTTCAAAACAAACAAACAGTCAATGTTAAAAGATGAGTTATGTTTCAAAACAAACAAACAGTCAATGTTAAAAGATGAGTTATGTTTCAAAACAAACAGTCAAGGTTGAAAGATGGGTTATGTTTCAAAACAAACAAACAAACAGTCAATGTTGAAACATGAGTTATGTTTCAAAACAAACAAACAGTCAATGTTGAAAGATGAGTTATGTTTCAAAACAAACAAACAGTCAAGGTTGAAAGATGGGTTATGTTTCAAAACAAACAAACAAACAGTCAATGTTGAAACATGAGTTATGTTTCAAAACAAACAAACAGTCAATGTTAAAAGATGAGTTATGTTTCAAAACAAACAAACAGTCAATGTTGAAAGATGAGTTATGTTTCAAAACAAACAAACAGTCAATGTTAAAGATGAGTTATGTTTCAAAACAAACAAACAGTCAAGGTTGAAAGATGAGTTATGTTTCAAAACAAACAAACAGTCAAGGTTGAAAGATGAGTTATGTTTCAAAACAAACAAACAGTCAAGGTTGAAAGGTGAGTTATGTTTCAAAACAAACAGTCAATGTTGAAAGATGAGTTATGTTTCAAAACAAACAAACAGTCAATGTTAAAAGATGAGTTATGTTTCAAAACAAACAAACAGTCAATGTTGAAAGATGAGTTATGTTTCAAAACAAACAAACAGTCAATGTTGAAAGATGAGTTATGTTTCAAAACAAACAAACAGTCAAGGTTGAAAGATGAATTATGTTTCAAAACAAACAAACAGTCAAGGTTGAAACATGAGTTATGAGTTATGTTATGTTTATAACTCGTGATGTCGTTTCCTTATTAATCTTAGAGCTTCCCATCGATACCTGAAACATCCGTTTTCTTTCAACACATTTCAGAGCCGATTTCTTGAGATTCGTGGTTCTAAGACCTGCCACATGTTCTCAAATCTAATCACATGTCTTATTTACTTTCTTTGAGCTCTAATATATTTCACATGCACGCATCATCTTTATTCTCCACAAAGGAAGAAGGCTTAGCAGAATTACAGACAGTAAAGTAATGAGCAGAGACATTCATGAGAGTCAGTACCAATCCAGTAAACTAAACTGTTAAAGTTAACACCCACGATGTTAAACAAAGCTGTTGAAGTTAACACCCACGATGTTAAACAAAGCTGTTGAAGTTAACACCCACGATGTTAAACATAGCTGTTGAAGTTAACACCCAAACGATGTTAAACAAAGCTGTTGAAGTTACCACTCACGATGTTAAACAAAGCTGTTAAAGTTAACACCCACGATGTTAAACAAAGCTGTTGAATTTACCACCCACGATGTTAAACAAAGCTGTTGAAGTTACCACTCACGATGTTAAACAAAGCTGTTAAAGTTAACACCCACGATGTTAAACAAAGCTGTTGAATTTACCACCCACGATGTTAAACAAAGCTGTTGAAGTTAACACCCACGATGTTAAACAAAGCTGTTGAAGTTAACACCCACGATGTTAAACAAAGCTGTTGAAGTTAACACCCACGATGTTAAACAAATTAGTGCACTGCAAGATCCTCGTCAAAATATTTTTTCTCAACCATACGTTCAGTTCAAAATTGTGCAAACTCAATATGTTTAACATGTTATCAAACTTATTTTTTTACCTTTCACTATCCAGAGGAGGGTAGGTTTCATAATATTGGGTCGTCTTTTTTTACAATATCCTGTGTAAAAACTGACCCCAAACATCGTGTGAGTTCCTTAATTTTTATGTGAAATACATGGAACATTCAGGCAGTAGTTTGTAGGACTAACTGCAGTGTTAATTGGTTTCTGGGACTTGTGACACAAAGGACCCTTTAACTCATAACATTATATAGACCCACAAGCAAGTTGGTACATATATACCATCAAAAAAAAAGTGTTTTAAAAACATTGCTGATTTAAATTAATCATTATAGGATGCACGTGTTGCTTAACCCTGTAAAATAACTTTTTTTTTTTTTGTGGGGGAGAATTCAAGCGCAACCCAACGGTTAACGTTCCGCACTGTTAGCGTCAAAATATAAACAAAAAAAACAAAGTAAAGATTGTTCTGCACTTTTGGTTCATCGATGCGTTATAAGAGTGATGGTCAATTCTCACTATTCGATTGTAAGAAAAGAGTTGCTGAAAAAGTTGATGTAGGGGGTAATGACTAGCTGATACGAAAGTAATGACTAGCTGATACAGAAGTAATGACTAGCTGATACGGAAGTAATGACTAGCTGATACGGGGGTAATGACTAGCTGATACGGAAGTAATGACTAGGTGATACGGGAGTAATGCCTAGCTGATACGAGAGTAATGCCTAGCTGATAAGTGATAATGACTAGCTGATTTCCCTATTAGTATCTTATTTCAAAATTACGGACGGTAGAGTAGGTAGCTCTCATGTAGCTTTACGTTAAATTCAGATATATAAAAAACTTTCATTTTTAACTCGCACTTCTTGGTAAACTGTCAGAAAACTTATTTGTTTACTTATATCTTATTTGTAGTCTGAGGAAAATGTTAAGTTACTTATCTGTTGACTTTTATATATGTAAAAACGGCTCGTTTGGGTTGAGAAAATATTTTACGTAGAGGAGTGAACAACGTTTCGACCTTCTTCTAGGACCTCGTTTCTACATAAATTTTTTACATAAATATATATTTCTCTACAAGTTGGTTTTCACGACATCACTGTTGACTTTTATCATTTGTTTTATTTGTAATCAGAGTTCCTGATCAGAAACAGAAAATTCTAATCCAGCATGTGTTTATTCTTCGTGTCTGACAGTTTTAAGAAGTTTCACGTGTCATGTTTGTATTCTCAGCGCTTGACGACTGTATGACGTTTTAAACAAGTTTGAGGACCACACGAGCCAGAAGGCACCTGTTGATTGTTTCCACACAAGCCAAGCTCGTTAACTCCCGGATGGCTTTGTTTTATTACCCTAGACCCCGTCTCGATAGACTCCCCGCTCGTAAAAGGGAACCAACTTGTTATCAGCGCTTTCATGAAGTTTTTATAACTATTCGAAAATCGTATATGTACTCAAATACGTACTTACGTGGACGTAAACTGTGTTAAATAACTTCGGCGCTGAAGATTAGGTTTATGGATGAGGGATTATTCCAATAAGGTGGATTATTAATATATATATATATATATATGTATAATTTCTGAGTTATCCAAACGTCCCATTAATCCACGAATAATAACTAAGACGGAGAATAAAGGTGTAACGGCTTCTATCAAAACCGCATCTGTGTAATGTTAACCTATTTGTATTATAGTATGGTGTTAAATATCCAGTTAAACACCGTTTAAAGTGGTCAGTTTTAAAATATATATATAAGTTATTTTAATATTATAGTTTAATAAAGTTCGGTTTCAACTACGTCACATGCGAGTTTCAGGTTTCTTGTAACAACAGCTACTTTATCTCTAGGCGTGTAGCGAGTTTACGACACACGTCATGAATCTTCTCAGGGAACAGAGCCGGAATCGACCAATCACGTCTAAAGAAATTGAACGGATGGTTCACATCATCCACCGGAAGTTCAACTCGATCCAGGTGCAGCTGAAACAGAGCACGTGCGAGGCAGTCATGATCCTCAGGTCCAGGTTTCTTGATGCCAGGTTTGTGAATATATTTAACTCTTCTGAGAAAAAATAAAAAAAACGCATGAGAAAAACAGCTCTTGACAAATGTACACAAGCAGTGACAGTAGTTATGTTATATTGTGTGTTAATATTCATAGAAGTACAACACCTAACTATAAGACGATGAACTACTTATAGAATGAAAGTATAACACCTACTTTTAACAAGATGAACTACTTATAGAATGAAAGTACAACACCTAACTATAAAAGATGAACTTCTAATAGAATGAACGTATAACACCTAATTATAAGAGATGATATATTTATAGAATGAAAGTATAACACCTAATTATAAGACGATGAACTACTTGTAGAATGAAAGTATAACACCTTCTTTTAAGGAGATGAACTCTTTAGAGAATGAAAGTGTAACACCTAACTATAAGACGATGAACTACTTTTTGAATCAAAGTATAACATCTAATTATAAGACGATGAACTACTTACAGAATGAAAGTATAACACCTAACTATATGCATTATAACTATGTAACGTTTCGCTGTATGGAGCTGATGCCACCTAACGTTAGAAATAACACACTATTTCTGCTAATTAATTGCATTCATTATAATTTACACAACGACACACGTGTGTTACTGTCTTTCTCAAAACAACAGCACAAGTGGTCGAAGTATTTATAAATAAATCATAATGTGTAGAAAACAATCGAAGTTGAAAAATTTTACTTGAAAACCAGTTTATGTTTTAGCGATAAGTTTGAAGGCATACGACATGTATAACCTGGTTTCGATGCCCGTGTGGGATGGTCACAGACAACCCGTTCTGTTTCTGTAGCTACGTTTAACGACAATCAACTAAACAAACAAACTTAAATTCTATAATTTTTAAGCCTAGAACCTTTTTTCATAACATTAATTCAACACAATATGTGGAAGCGTATGACACACATAACTATGAATATTTAAGTGAGAAGAGACCCAAAACCTCCAGGTGTCGTTACCAGTTGTTCTAATCACTGAGCCAATAAGAACACAAGCGGCCCGCCGTGAAAGCTCACATGTAAAGTATTTGATTAGGAGTATGTTCCATGATGTGTTTAAGTTTCAGTATAAAGTTTTATATTTATACGTATGTATTTTATATACTGTTATATTTGTACGTATTAAACTTTGTTGTTGTAGGTACACATACATAGTCCCCTGTAGGCCAACTGTAGACTTACAGGTGTGCAAATCCAAAGCCCCGATATATATATATGTTTATATACATGTTATATTAGTATACCTACATAATTTGACTTCTACTTACGATTAATTGTTATTTTATATTTTTCAGACATACATTTCACAAACAATGTTTTCGAGGCACAGAGATAGCCAATGTGGCTTTGGTATAAGAAAACACAAACACCCACACAAAAACAATGCTTTTGGACAAGTGACTGAAAGGTTCGTTACATGTCCGACAAGGCTACTGTACTCTATCCTTTCGAATTAGACCAGGAGTAGCTTAGCGAGTCTGTGAACCTGATGGTTCGTAGTATTCATTCCTTTACCGTAAAGTGCGCTCCGCACTTTGGGGGTTGAAATGCCTTATGAAACTAACCGTCATTTCTCAGTATTACTTAGTTTGTTTGTTTTGAATTTCGCGCAAAGCTACTCGAGGGCTATCTGCGCTAGCCGTTCCTAATTTAGCAGTGTAACACTAGAGGGAAGGCAGGTAGTCATCACGACCCACCGCCAACTCTTGGGCTACTCTTTTACCAACGAATAGTGGTATTGACCGTTACATTATAACGCCCTCACGGCTAAAAGGGCGAGCATGATTGGTGCGACCGGGATTCGAACTCGCGACCCTCGGATTACATAATTATAAGACAGCAGGCGTTTTAAGCTGGTGAATACCTGTCTTCTTCTACTAGTTTAAAGTATCTAGGTCAAGGTCAAGGTAAAATCTCTCCCATGCCGAGATGACAAATAAAGTCCAGTGCTGGACTCAAGTTTAATGAGTACAAAGAGAGGTCGTTTCCGCGTGGACAGCATACCAGTCCATCGTAGGCCCTCATCGTACAGCTGGGAACACTGGAACAAACGGGGTAAAATGTCTCGCTCAAGGACACGACGCAAGCCAGGCTTGAACCCTGCATAGTCCGAGAACGTGTTCAAAATGCCAAGCTACTGAGCCGTGCTGCCCTTGTAGAGTTTGTGTACATTTCCGAAACTGGTAAGCAAGTTACTCGCTTAAAGATTTTATTAGCGAAGTTTCGACATTACCTGATGAAGGATCTAGACCCGAAACGTGATATACATATAACTGTTTGTAATTAAAGTTTATCGTCCATGTCCATTATTTCGTATCGGAGAACAATTTAATAATCCAGATGTTAATAAAACATGCAATTTCAAAACATCAATTTATCTGAGAAATACGACACACTGCGACTCGAACGCCCTCTAACGGTGGTTTTCAGTCACTGCCGCACCCAGAGTGTCTTCTCGGACTGTCAAGATGGAACTCAAGAAACGTTAACTTTCGACTTGTTCACTTCCCTCCTGCGTTTTGTGGCTGTAGAAGAGGTTTGAAAGAAACATTATGTAGTGAGACCCATACCAGACATGTTTCAGCTCTGGTCTGGGATATAGAACTCATATGTAACCTATAGTTACAATACACACACAGCGGACTGTGTAAACAACTGTGTGTTTGGATGGATGGGGGATATCATCCTCTTGAGTGGTTATAATATCAGCGATGTGAAGGTAGCTTACTTCGCACGATCCCCTGTTATTATTTCTATTCCCCTTCCCCATATACAAGAGGATACAACTTATTAGAGGGTTACTGCAATTGTAATATACGGTTTGTACAGTTGGTGTTATATAGTTGGCACTATACGGTTTCTACAGATGGCACTATACGGTTTGTACAGTTGGTGTTATATAGTTGGCACTATACGGTTTGTACAGTTGGTGTTATATGGTTGGTACTATACGGTTTGTACAATTAATGTTATGTAGTTGGTTCTACACTGTTTGTGCAGTTGGTGTTATATAGTTGATGTAATTTGTACTGTACAGTTTTTACAGTTGGTGTTATATATTTAGCACTATACGGTTTCTACAGATGGCACTATGCGGTTTGTACAGTTGGTGTTATATAGTTGGCACTATACGGTTTCTACAGATGGCACTATACGTGTTTGTACAGTTGGTGTTATATAGTTGGCACTATACAGTTTGTACAGATGGCACTATACGGTTTCTACAGATGGCACTATACGGTTTGTACAGTTGGTGTTATATAGTTGGCACTATACGGTTTCTACAGATGGTACTATACGGTTTGTACAGTTGGTGTTATATAGTTGGCACTATACGGTTTCTACAGATGGCACTATACGGTTTGTACAGCTGGTGTTATATGGTTGGCACTATACGGTTTCTACAGATGGCACTATACGGTTTGTACAGTTGGTGTTATATAGTTGGCACTATACGGTTTCTACAGATGGCACTATACGGTTTGTACAGCTGGTGTTATATGGTTGGCACTATACGGTTTGTACAATTTATGTTATGTAGTTGGTTCTACACTGTTTGTGCAGTTGGTGTTATATAGTTGATGTAATTTGTACTGTACAGTTTTTACAGTTGGTGTTATATATTTAGCACTATACGGTTTATACAGCTGGTGTTATATGGTTGGTACTATACGGTTTGTACAATTAATGTTATGTAGTTGGTACTATATTGTTTGTACAGTTGGTGTTATATATTTAGCACTATACGGTTTTATACAGCTGGTGTTATATGGTTGGTACTATACGGTTTGTACAATTAATGTTATGTAGTTGGTACTATATTGTTTGTACAGTTGGTGTTATAAATTGTAACTATACGATTTGTAGAGTTGGTGTTATATAGTTGATACTTTATGGTTTATAGAGTTGGTGTTATATAGTTGGTACTATCGGTGCTTCCCTGTGTACAGTTGGTATTATACGGTTGATATAATGGGTATTATACGTTTTGGACAGTTTGTCCAGCTGGTGTTATGTGTTGGTGCATATAGTATTATACAGCGAGTACTTTAAACACCAATACAATGTAAAACCAATTCAAAATGTTCGTTTCAGAGTAGTAAAATTATTTTGTAAAATGACAACTTTTGTCCTACCCTGTACTTACGTACACACAGTCACTTGTTCTTTTATCTAAACAGGCTTGATTATTGACTTTGAGACTTTAACATTAGTTGATTAAAAAAATACACGTTTTGCCTTTGTTTATTTCCGTGTGTAAGTAGCTTCAATGTAACTTGAAAGCGTGGTTTATTTCAGCCTCAGAAAAATAAAAAAATTCTCGCACTATGTTTGACGCAGCGAAAATTAAGTAGAGCCTTTGTTACTTCCATACTGTTAGTGAAGAAAAAATATGTTGACTGGACTACAGATGTCGTTAACTGGCAGATAGGTAAGTAACTCGCGTCCAGCAGTTGTCACGTGAAGAAACTGACACCGTCTCTGCTGCCTGTAACGAGATTTCAAGAAACGGGAAAACAAATTAAGATAATAAATGTGTGAACATTGTAAGTGAGTCTACATTTACTGTGTACGTGATAAATATTGATGGAGGCTTTCTACAGCTTTGTTTAAAATAACAGGATATAGCTTGTTTCTCTTCCATTGTATAAACCAGAGTTTTCAACCGCTCAGGTACCGGAGGCAGACAGGCTCGTGTCTCCCAGTCTGTCAGGGTACAATGAAAGAATAACCTTACGATTTATGTGTGTGTATATTCTGTCAGTTTTGTGTGAAATCTCACGATCTCGTAAGGTGATAGTTGTGGAGGTGCTTGAGGAATACTATTATAAATAAGCTTTTACTTTCTTAGCATCCATAATTATGTAATAAGTTATAACTTATTCTATATAACGTGTTACTGTGACATATTAACATCCATAACTTATTCTACATAACGTCTGATACTGTGACATATTAACATCCATAACTTATTCTATATAATGTCAGTTACTGTGACATATTAACATCCATAACTTATTCTATATATAATGTCAGTTACTGTGACATATTAACATCCATAACTTATTATATATAACGTCAGTTACTGTGACATATTAACATCCATAACTTATTATATATAACGTCTGATACTGTGACATATTAACATCCATAACTTATTCTATATAACGTCTGATACTGTGACATATTAACATCCATAACTTATTCTATATAATGTCTGATACTGTGACATATTAACATCCATAACTTATTCTATATAATGTCAGTTACTGTGACATATTAACATCCATAACTTATTCTATATAATGTCTGATACTGTGACATATTAACATCCATAACTTATTCTATATAATGTCTGATACTGTGAAGCATATTAACATCCATAACTTATTCTATATAATGTCAGTTACTGTGACATATTAACATCCAACTATTATATATATAACGTCAGTTACTGTGACATATTAACATCCATAACTTATTATATATAACGTCAGTTACTGTGACATTATTAACATCCATAACTTATTCTATATAATGTCTCATACTGTGACATATTAACATCCATAACTTATTCTATATAATGTCAGTTACTGTGACATATTAACATCCATAACCCACGCGCTTGCCATCCATAACCGGTCGCGTCATTTGATATATTAACATCCATAACTTATTATATATAACGTCAGTTACTGTGATATTAACTATAAT
>NW_027467782.1:64821046-64905283 GCF_004210375.1 Tachypleus tridentatus | reverse complement strand
CCAGCATAACATCCTACTTTATCAATAGAGTTTGTTTTTGTTTTTTTACATGTAGAGCCAGCATAACATCCTACTTTATCAATAGAGTTTGTTTTTGTTTTTTACATGTAGAGCCAGCATAACATCCTACTTTATCAATAGAGTTTGTTTTTTTTTTTTTACATGTAGAGCCAGCATAACATCCTACTTTATCAATAGAGTTTGTTTTTTTTTTTTACATGTAGAGCCAGCATAACATCCTACTTTATCAATAGAGTTTGTTTTTTTTTTTTTACATGTAGAGCCAGCATAACATCCTACTTTATCAATAGAGTTTGTTTTTTTTTTTTTACATGTAAAGCCAGCATAACATCCTACTTTATCAATAGAGTTTGTTTTTTGTTTTTTACATGTAGAGCCAGCATAACATCCTACTTTATCAATAGAGTTTGTTTTTGTTTTTTTTACATGTAGAGCCAGCATAACATCCTACTTTATCAATAGAGTTTGTTTTTTTTTTTTTTACATGTAGAGCCAGCATAACATCCTACTTTATCAATAGAGTTTGTTTTTTTTTTTTTTACATGTAGAGCCAGCATAACATCCTACTTTATCAATAGAGTTTGTTTTTTTTTTTTACATGTAGAGCCAGCATAACATCCTACTTTATCAATAGAGTTTGTTTTGTTTTTTACATGTAGAGCCAGCATAACATCCTACTTTATCAATAGAGTTTGTTTTTTTTTTTTTTACATGTAGAGCCAGCATAACATCCTACTTTATCAATAGAGTTTGTTTTTTTTTTTTTTACATGTAGAGCCAGCATAACATCCTACTTTATCAATAGAGTTTGTTTTTGTTTTTTTACATGTAGAGCCAGCATAACATCCTACTTTATCAATAGAGTTTGTTTTTGTTTTTTTACATGTAGAGCCAGCATAACATCCTACTTTATCAATAGAGTTTGTTTTTTTTTTTTTACATGTAGAGCCAGCATAACATCCTACTTTATCAATAGAGTTTGTTTTTGTTTTTTTACATGTAGAGCCAGCATAACATCCTACTTTATCAATAGAGTTTGTTTTTTTTTTTTTTACATGTAGAGCCAGCATAACATCCTACTTTATCAATAGAGTTTGTTTTTTTTTTTTTTACATGTAGAGCCAGCATAACATCCTACTTTATCAATAGAGTTTGTTTTTTTTTTTACATGTAGAGCCAGCATAACATCCTACTTTATCAATAGAGTTTGTTTTTGTTTTTTTTTTATGTAGAGCCAGCATAACATCCTACTTTATCAATAGAGTTTGTTTTTTTTTTTTTTACATGTAGAGCCAGCATAACATCCTACTTTATCAATAGAGTTTGTTTTTTTTTTTTACATGTAGAGCCAGCATAACATCCTACTTTATCAATAGAGTTTTGTTTTTTTTACATGTAGAGCCAGCATAACATCCTACTTTATCAATAGAGTTTGTTTTTTACATGTAGAGCCAGCATTTTTTACATGTAGAGCCAGCATAACATCCTACTTTATCAATAGAGTTTGTTTTTTTTTTTTACATGTAGAGCCAGCATAACATCCTACTTTATCAATAGAGTTCAATGTTTGTTTTGTGTTTTTTACATGTAAAGCCAGCATAACATCCTACTTTATCAATAGAGTTTGTTTTTTTATTTTTTTACATGTAGAGCCAGCATAACATCCTACTTTATCAATAGAGTTTGTTTTTGTTTTTTTACATGTAGAGCCAGCATAACATCCTACTTTATCAATAGAGTTTGTTTTTTTTTTTTTTCTACATGTAGAGCCAGCATAACATCCTACTTTATCAATAGAGTTTGTTTTGTTTTTTTTTACATGTAGAGCCAGCATAACATCCTACTTTATCAATAGAGTTTGTTTTGTTTTTTTTACATGTAGAGCCAGCATAACATCCTACTTTATCAATAGAGTTTTTTTTTTGTTTTTTTACATGTAGAGCCAGCATAACATCCTACTTTATCAATAGAGTTTGTTTTTGTTTTTTTACATGTAGAGCCAGCATAACATCCTACTTTATCAATAGAGTTTGTTTTTGTTTTTTTTACATGTAGAGCCAGCATAACATCCTACTTTATCAATAGAGTTTGTTTTTGTTTTTTTACATGTAGAGCCAGCATAACATCCTACTTTATCAATAGAGTTTGTTTTTTTTTTTTTACATGTAGAGCCAGCATAACATCCTACTTTATCAATAGAGTTTGTTTTTTTTTTTTTTTTACATGTAGAGCCAGCATAACATCCTACTTTATCAATAGAGTTTGTTTTTGTTTTTTTACATGTAGAGCCAGCATAACATCCTACTTTATCAATAGAGTTTGTTTTTGTTTTTTTTTTTTACATGTAAAGCCAGCATAACATCCTACTTTATCAATAGAGTTTGTTTTGTTTGTTTTTTTTACATGTAGAGCCAGCATAACATCCTACTTTATCAATAGAGTTTGTTTTTTTTTTTTTTACATGTAGAGCCAGCATAACATCCTACTTTATCAATAGAGTTTGTTTTTTTTTTTTACATGTAGAGCCAGCATAACATCCTACTTTATCAATAGAGTTTGTTTTTTTTTTTTTACATGTAGAGCCAGCATAACATCCTACTTTATCAATAGAGTTTGTTTTGCATAACATCCTACTTTATCAATTTTTTTACATGTAGAGCCAGCATAACATCCTACTTTATCAATAGAGTTTGTTTTTTTTTTTTACATGTAGAGCCAGCATAACATCCTACTTTATCAATAGAGTTTGTTTTTTTTTTTTTTACATGTAGAGCCAGCATAACATCCTACTTTATCAATAGAGTTTTTGTTTTTTTTGCATAACATCCTACTTTATTAGAGTTTGTTTTTTTTTTACATGTAGAGCCAGCATAACATCCTACTTTATCAATAGAGTTTGTTTTTTTTTTTTTACATGTAGAGCCAGCATAACATCCTACTTTATCAATAGAGTTTGTTTTTTTTTTTTACATTAGAGCCAGCATAACATCCTACTTTATCAATTTTTTTTTTTTGTAGAGCCAGCATAACATCCTACTTTATCAATACATGTTTTGTTTTTTACATGTAGAGCCAGCATAACATCCTACTTTATCAATAGAGTTTGTTTTTGTTTTTTTACATGTAAAGCCAGCATAACATCCTACTTTATCAATAGAGCTTGTTTTTGTTTTTTACATGTAGAGCCAGCATAACATCCTACTTTATCAATAGAGTTTGTTTTTTTTGTAGAGCCAGCATAACATTTTTACATGTATGTAAGCCAGCATAACATCCTACTTTATCAATAGAGCTTGTTTTTGTTTTTTACATGTAGAGCCAGCATAACATCCTACTTTATCAATACCAGAATAAATTAAATTGTCTTTATTTTCTGAGTGTTCACCATCATCTGGATTATTTCGTTTTTGAATTATATACTTATCCATATTATGGGACTTAAAACAAAATATATTTAAACACTTGAAAGTTGCACAATAAATGTTTGTACGCGCATGCAAAACAACGCACACTCGATAACAAACGTCTAAACCAGACTGACGTTATAAAATGGGCGGAGTCTGTGGCAGTGATAAAGCGCGCGACATTAGCGAAGACGTAAGGCAGTGCAGTTGTGATTGGTAAATTTGCGATAAAATAAATTATGGAAAAGTGCATTCCTAAACTCAAGCTGGTCACAATTGTGCTATCCACTAACCACGTATGGCAAGTAGCCATGAAGTTGCCACCACTAACCTAGAGGGTATTTGACAGTAATTGGGGAGCATTTCAGGTCTGCAACAATTAGTTG
This sequence comes from Tachypleus tridentatus, assembly GCF_004210375.1. Classification (NCBI taxonomy): domain Eukaryota; kingdom Metazoa; phylum Arthropoda; class Merostomata; order Xiphosura; family Limulidae; genus Tachypleus; species Tachypleus tridentatus. Next base: position 64,901,472 of record NW_027467782.1, on the reverse strand, counting down.
GAAAGTCCAACCAGCATCACGTAAAGTTTTTACACGAACTCTGTTGACGACAATTCTCTATGCTTTTTGGGCCTTAGCATGAAAACAAAACTCAGAATATAGTGTTAAACAGTATTTTCATCAAGGTTTATTTGTGGTGTGGTAAGAAATTGATTTATTCCAGTATATACCGGTAACACATGCTAGATCGTTTCCATGTAGTTAATACACTGCATATGGTACGACAGTTATTACAGACCCTAAATTTGATCGGTATGTTCATTCAAGCACACCCATTATGACATACCCTTTGTACAAGTATATGGTGATTGTAAGTAATGATAACTCATTCAGATGTTAACTGCGATCAGTGAAACATTACCATAGTGCTGAAACTTACATTTTGTAATGGTATAGAAGAGTTAGCACATAAAATGAAAAGAATGACAAAGTATTGTCTTGTCCTAACACAGTGATTTATTTACTTTACTTGATAAATACAAGTGTTTAAGAAGACATTTTCCCACAAAATCTTTCCAGCTTATAGTCAGTTTTCAATATAATATAAAGCCAACAGTACACCCTGCTTTATAAATAGACTTTTCTTATATATTAAACCAACATTACGTCATGCTTTCTCAAGGGATTTTCTTACATATAGAACCAACATTACATCCTGTTTTATCGATAGGGTTTTATACATATAAAGCCAACATTACATCCTGCCTTAAGAAGAGGATTTTTACATCCTGCTTTGTCAAAAGAGTTTGTTTTTGTTTTTTACATATAGAGCCAGCGTTACATACTCCTTTATGAGTGTGTATTTTCTTATAGCAAAGCCACGTCGGGCTATCTGCTGAGCCCACCGAGGTTAATCGAACACCTGATTTTAGCGTTAAAAATCCGTAGACATACCGCTGTACCTGCGGGGGGGCTTGCGGAATAAAATTTTACATTGCTTTATGAATGTTTTTTTTTAGAGCCAGCATAACATCCTACTTTATCAATAGAGTTTGTTTTGTTTTTTTACATGTAGAGCCAGCATAACATCCTACTTTATCAATAGAGTTTGTTTTTGTTTTTTTTACATGTAGAGCCAGCATAACATCCTACTTTATCAATAGAGTTTGTTTTTTTTTTTACATGTAGAGCCAGCATAACATCCTACTTTATCAATAGAGTTTTAGATGCCAGCATAACATCCTACTTTATCAATAGAGTTTTTTTTTTTTACATGTAGAGCCAGCATAACATCCTACTTTATCAATAGAGTTTGTTTTGTTTTTTTTACATGTAGAGCCAGCATAACATCCTACTTTATCAATAGAGTTTGTTTTTTTTTTTTACATGTAGAGCCAGCATAACATCCTACTTTATCAATAGAGTTTGCATAACATCCTACTTTATCAATAGAGTTTGTTTTGTTTTTTTACATGTAGAGCCAGCATAACATCCTACTTTATCAATAGAGTTTGTTTTTTTGTTTTTTACATGTAGAGCCAGCATAACATCCTACTTTATCAATAGAGTTTGTTTTTTTTTTTTACATGTAGAGCCAGCATAACATCCTACTTTATCAATAGAGTTTGTTTTGTTTTTTTTTTTTACATGTAGAGCCAGCATAACATCCTACTTTATCAATAGAGTTTGCATAACATCCTACTTTATTTTTTTTTTTTTTTTTACATGTAGAGCCAGCATAACATCCTACTTTATCAATAGAGTTTGTTTTTTTTTTTTTACATGTAGAGCCAGCATAACATCCTACTTTTGTTTTTTTTTTTTTTACATGTAGAGCCAGCATAACATCCTACTTTATCAATAGAGCATAACATCCTACTTTTTGTTTGTTTTTTTTTTTACATGTAGAGCCAGCATAACATCCTACTTTATCAATAGAGTTTGTTTTTGTTTTTTTACATGTAGAGCCAGCATAACATCCTACTTTATCAATAGAGTTTGTTTTTTTTTTTTTACATGTAGAGCCAGCATAACATCCTACTTTATCAATAGAGTTTGTTTTTGTTTTTTTACATGTAGAGCCAGCATAACATCCTACTTTATCAATAGAGTTTGTTTTGTTTTTTTTTTTTACATGTAGAGCCAGCATAACATCCTACTTTATCAATAGAGTTTGTTTTTTTTTTTTTGTAGAGCCAGCATAACATTTTTATCAATAGAGTTTGTTTTTTTTTTTTACATGTAGAGCCAGCATAACATCCTACTTTATCAATAGAGTTTGTTTTTTTTTTTTACATGTAGAGCCAGCATAACATCCTACTTTATCAATAGAGTTTGTTTTTGTTTTTTACATGTAGAGCCAGCATAACATCCTACTTTATCAATAGAGTTTGTTTTTTGTTTTTTTACATGTAGAGCCAGCATAACATCCTACTTTATCAATAGAGTTTGTTTTTGTTTTTTTTACATGTAGAGCCAGCATAACATCCTACTTTATCAATAGAGTTTGTTTTTGTTTTTTTACATGTAGAGCCAGCATAACATCCTACTTTATCAATAGAGTTTGTTTTTTTTTTTTACATGTAGAGCCAGCATAACATCCTACTTTATCAATAGAGTTTTTGTTTTTTTTTTTTTACATGTAGAGCCAGCATAACATCCTACTTTATCAATAGAGTTTGTTTTTGTTTTTTTTTTACATGTAGAGCCAGCATAACATCCTACTTTATCAATAGAGTTTGTTTTTTTTTTTTTTTACATAGAGTTTGTTTTTTTTTTTTACATGTAGAGCCAGCATAACATCCTACTTTATCAATAGAGTTTGTTTTTTTTTTTTTTTTACATGTAGAGCCAGCATAACATCCTACTTTATCAATAGAGTTTGTTTTTTTTTTTTTACATGTAGAGCCAGCATAACATCCTACTTTATCAATAGAGTTTGTTTTTTTTTTTTTACATGTAGAGCCAGCATAACATCCTACTTTATCAATAGAGTTTGTTTGTTTTTTTTTTTTACATGTAGAGCCAGCATAACATCCTACTTTATCAATAGAGTTTGTTTTTTTTTTTTACATGTAGAGCCAGCATAACATCCTACTTTATCAATAGAGTTTGTTTTTTTTTTTTACATGTAGAGCCAGCATAACATCCTACTTTATCAATAGTTTGTTTTTTTTTTTTACATGTAGAGCCAGCATAACATCCTACTTTATCAATAGAGTTTGTTTTTTTTTTTTTTACATGTAGAGCCAGCATAACATCCTACTTTATCAATAGAGTTTGTTTTGTTTTTTTACATGTAGAGCCAGCATAACATCCTACTTTATCAATAGAGTTTGTTTTTGTTTTTTTACATGTAGAGCCAGCATAACATCCTACTTTATCAATAGAGTTTGTTTTTTATTTTTTTACATGTAGAGCCAGCATAACATCCTACTTTATCAATAGAGTTTGTTTTTTTTTTTACATGTAGAGCCAGCATAACATCCTACTTTATCAATAGAGTTTGTTTTGTTTTTTACATGTAGAGCCAGCATAACATCCTACTTTATCAATAGAGTTTGTTTGTTTTTTTTACATGTTTTTTCAATAGACATGTAGAGCCAGCATTTTTATCATTTTTTTTTTTTTTTATGAGCCAGCATAACATCCTACTTTATCAATAGAGTTTGTTTTTGTTTTTTTACATGTAGAGCCAGCATAACATCCTACTTTATCAATAGAGTTTGTTTTTTTTTTTTTACATGTAGAGCCAGCATAACATCCTACTTTATCAATAGAGTTTTTTTTTTTGTTTTTTTACATGTAGAGCCAGCATAACATCCTACTTTATCAATAGAGTTTGTTTTTTTTTTTTTTACATGTAGAGCCAGCATAACATCCTACTTTATCAATAGAGTTTGTTTTGTTTTTTTTTTTTACATGTAGAGCCAGCATAACATCCTACTTTATCAATAGAGTTTGCATAACATCCTACTTTATCAATAGAGTTTGTTTTTGTTTTTTACATGTAGAGCCAGCATAACATCCTACTTTATCAATACCAGAATAAATTAAATTGTCTTTATTTTCTGAGTGTTCACCATCATCTGGATTATTTCGTTTTTGAATTATATACTTATCCATATTATGGGACTTAAAACAAAATATATTTAAACACTTGAAAGTTGCACAATAAATGTTTGTACGCGCATGCAAAACAACGCACACTCGATAACAAACGTCTAAACCAGACTGACGTTATAAAATGGGCGGAGTCTGTGGCAGTGATAAAGCGCGCGACATTAGCGAAGACGTAAGGCAGTGCAGTTGTGATTGGTAAATTTGCGATTTAAAATAAATTATGGAAAAGTGCATTCCTAAACTCAAGCTGGTCACAATTGTGCTATCCACTAACCACGTATGGCAAGTAGCCATGAAGTTGCCACCACTAACCTAGAGGGTATTTGACAGTAATTGGGGAGCATTTCAGGTCTGCAACAATTAGTTGGAAAGTCCAACCAGCATCACGTAAAGTTTTTACACGAACTCTGTTGACGACAATTCTCTATGCTTTTTGGGCCTTAGCATGAAAACAAAACTCAGAATATAGTGTTAAACAGTATTTTCATCAAGGTTTATTTGTGGCGTGGTAAGAAATTGATTTATTCCAGTATATACCGGTAACACATGCTAGATCGTTTCCATGTAGTTAATACACTGCATATGGTACGACAGTTATTACAGACCCTAAATTTGATCGGTATGTTCATTCAAGCACACCCATTATGACATACCCTTTGTACAAGTATATGGTGATTGTAAGTAATGATAACTCATTCAGATGTTAACTGCGATCAGTGAAACATTACCATAGTGCTGAAACTTACATTTTGTAATGGTATAGAAGAGTTAGCACATAAAATGAAAAGAATGACAAAGTATTGTCTTGTCCTAACACAGTGATTTATTTACTTTACTTGATAAATACAAGCGTTTAAGAAGTCATTTTCCCACAAAATCTTTCCAGCTTATAGTCAGTTTTCAATATAATATAAAGCCAACTTTACATCCTGCTTTATAAATAGACTTTTCTTATATATTAAACCAACATTACGTCATGCTTTCTCAAGGGATTTTCTTACATATAGAACCAACATTACATCCTGTTTTATCGATAGGGTTTTATACATATAAAGCCAACATTACATCCTGCCTTAAGAAGAGGATTTTACATCCTGCTTTGTCAAAAGAGTTTGTTTTGTTTTTTACATATAGAGCCAGCGTTACATACTCCTTTATGAGTGTGTATTTTCTTATAGCATAAAGCCACGTCGGGCTATCTGCTGAGCCCACCGAGGTTAATCGAACACCTGATTTTAGCGTTAAAATCCGTAGACATACCGCTGTACCTGCGAGTTTGTTTGCGTTATGAATAAAATTTTACATCCTACTTTATCGATAGAGTTTGTTTTTGTTTTTTTACATGTAGAGCCAGCATAACATCCTGCTTTATCAATAGAGTTTGTTTTTTGTTTTTTACATGTAGAGCCAGCATAACATCCTACTTTATCAATAGAGTTTGTTTTTGTTTTTTTACATGTAGAGCCAGCATAACATCCTGCTTTATCAATAGAGTTTGTTTTTGTTTTTTTTTACATGTAGAGCCAGCATGTAGAGCCAGCATAACATCCTACTTTATCAATAGAGTTTGTTTTTTTTTTTTAGAGCCAGCATAACATCCTACTTTATCAATAGAGTTTTTTTACATGTAGAGCCAGCATAACATCCTACTTTATCAATAGAGTTTGTTTTGTTTTTTTTTTTTTTTTTTTAGAGCCAGCATAACATCCTACTTTATCAATAGAGTTTTTTTTTGTTTTTATCAATAGAGTTTGTTTTTTTTTTTTTACATGTAGAGCCAGCATAACATCCTACTTTATCAATGTAGAGCCATGCATAACATCCTACTTTATCAATAGAGTTTGTTTTTTTTTTTTTTACATGTAGAGCCAGCATAACATCCTACTTTATCAATAGAGTTTGTTTTTTTTTTTACATGTAGAGCCAGCATAACATCCTACTTTATCAATAGAGTTTGTTTTTTTACATGTAGAGCCAGCATTTTTTACATGTAGAGCCAGCATAACATCCTACTTTATCAATAGAGTTTTTTTTTTTTTTACATGTAGAGCCAGCATAACATCCTACTTTATCAATAGAGTTTGTTTTTTTTTTTTACATGTAGAGCCAGCATAACATCCTACTTTATCAATAGAGTTTGTTTTTTTTTTTTTTACATGTAGAGCCAGCATAACATCCTACTTTATCAATAGAGTTTGTTTTTTTTTTTTACATGTAGAGCCAGCATAACATCCTACTTTATCAATAGAGTTTGTTTTGTTTTTTTACATGTAGAGCCAGCATAACATCCTACTTTATCAATAGAGTTTGTTTTTTTGTAGAGCCAGCATTTTTTACATGTAGAGCCAGCATAACATCCTACTTTATCAATAGAGTTTGTTTTTTTTTTACATGTAGAGCCAGCATAACATCCTACTTTATCAATAGAGTTTGTTTTGTTTTTTTTTACATGTAGAGCCAGCATAACATCCTACTTTATCAATAGAGTTTGCCAGCATAACATCCTACTTTTGTTTTTTTTTTTACATGTAGAGCCAGCATAACATCCTACTTTATCAATAGAGTTTGTTTTTTTTTTTTTTACATGTAGAGCCAGCATAACATCCTACTTTATCAATAGAGTTTGTTTGTTTTTTTTGTTTTTTTACATGTAGAGCCAGCATAACATCCTACTTTATCAATAGAGTTTGTTTTGTTTTTTTACATGTAGCCAGCATAACATCCTACTTTATCAATAGAGTTTGTTTTTTTTTTTTTACATGTAGAGCCAGCATAACATCCTACTTTATCAATAGAGTTTGTTTTTTTTTTTTTTACATGTAGAGCCAGCATAACATCCTACTTTATCAATAGAGTTTGTTTTTTTTTTTTTACATGTAGAGCCAGCATAACATCCTACTTTATCAATAGAGTTTGTTTTTTTTTTTTTACATGTAGAGCCAGCATAACATCCTACTTTATCAATAGAGTTTGTTTTTGTTTTTTTTACATGTAGAGCCAGCATAACATCCTACTTTATCAATAGAGTTTGCATAACATCCTACTTTATCAATAGAGTTTTTTTTTTTTTACATGTAGAGCCAGCATAACATCCTACTTTATCAATAGAGTTTTTTTTAGAGCCAGCATAACATCCTACTTTATCAATAGAGTTTTTTTTTTTTTTTTACATGTAGAGCCAGCATAACATCCTACTTTATCAATAGAGTTTGTTTTTTTTTTTTTACATGTAGAGCCAGCATAACATCCTACTTTATCAATAGAGTTTGTTTTTGTTTTTTTTTACATGTAGAGCCAGCATAACATCCTACTTTATCAATAGAGTTTGTTTTTTTTTTTTACATGTAGAGCCAGCATAACATCCTACTTTATCAATAGAGTTTGTTTTTTTTTTTTACATGTAGAGCCAGCATAACATCCTACTTTATCAATAGAGTTTGTTTTTTTTTTTTTACATGTAGAGCCAGCATAACATCCTACTTTATCAATAGAGTTTGTTTTGTTTTTTTTTTACATGTAGAGCCAGCATAACATCCTACTTTATCAATAGAGTTTGTTTTTGTTTTTTTTTTTTACATGTAGAGCCAGCATAACATCCTACTTTATCAATAGAGTTTGTTTTTGTTTTTTTACATGTAGAGCCAGCATAACATCCTACTTTATCAATAGAGTTTGTTTTGTTTTTTTACATGTAGAGCCAGCATAACATCCTACTTTATCAATAGAGTTTGTTTTTTTTTTTTTACATGTAGAGCCAGCATAACATCCTACTTTATCAATAGAGTTTGTTTTTTTTTTTTTACATGTAGAGCCAGCATAACATCCTACTTTATCAATAGAGTTTTTTTTTTTTTTTTTTTTACATGTAGAGCCAGCATAACATCCTACTTTATCAATAGAGTTTTTTTTTTTTTTTACATGTAGAGCCAGCATAACATCCTACTTTATCAATAGAGTTTGTTTTTTTTTTTTTACATGTAGAGCCAGCATAACATCCTACTTTATCAATAGAGTTTTTTTTGTTTTTTTACATGTAGAGCCAGCATAACATCCTACTTTATCAATAGAGTTTGTTTTTGCATTTTTTTACATGTAGAGCCAGCATAACATCCTACTTTATCAATAGAGTTTGCATAACATCCTACTTTATCAATTTTTGTTTTTTTACATGTAGAGCCAGCATAACATCCTACTTTATCAATAGAGTTTGTTTTTTGTTTTTTTACATGTAGAGCCAGCATAACATCCTACTTTATCGAAAGAGTTTGTTTTTTTTTTTTACATGTAGAGCCAGCATAACATCCTACTTTATCAATAGAGTTTTTTTTTTTTGTTTTTTTACATGTAGAGCCAGCATAACATCCTACTTTATCAATAGAGTTTGTTTTGTTTTTTTTTTACATGTAGAGCCAGCATAACATCCTACTTTATCAATAGAGTTTGTTTTTTTTTTTTTTACATGTAGAGCCAGCATAACATCCTACTTTATCAATAGAGTTTGTTTTTTTTTTTACATGTAGAGCCAGCATAACATCCTACTTTATCAATAGAGTTTATCAATAGAGTTTGTTTTTGTTTTTTACATGTAGAGCCAGCATAACATCCTACTTTATCAATAGAGTTTGTTTTTGTTTTTTTACATGTAGAGCCAGCATAACATCCTACTTTATCAATAGAGTTTGTTTTTTTTTTTTACATGTAGAGCCAGCATAACATCCTACTTTATCAATAGAGTTTGTTTTTGTTTTTTTTTTTACATGTAGAGCCAGCATAACATCCTACTTTATCAATAGAGTTTGTTTTTTTTTTTTTTACATGTAGAGCCAGCATAACATCCTACTTTATCAATAGAGTTTGTTTTTTATTTTTTTACATGTAGAGCCAGCATAACATCCTACTTTATCAATAGAGTTTGTTTTTGTTTTTTTACATGTAGAGCCAGCATAACATCCTACTTTATCAATAGAGTTTTTTTTTTTTTACATTAGAGCCAGCATAACATCCTTTTATCAATTTTTTTACATGTAGAGCCAGCATAACATCCTACTTTATCAATAGAGTTTGTTTTTTTTTTTTACATGTAGAGCCAGCATAACATCCTACTTTATCAATAGAGTTTACTTTATCAATAGAGTTTTTTTTTTTTTACATGTAGAGCCAGCATAACATCCTACTTTATCAATAGAGTTTGTTTTTTTTTTTTTTTTACATGTAGAGCCAGCATAACATCCTACTTTATCAATAGAGTTTGTTTTTGTTTTTTTACATGTAAAGCCAGCATAACATCCTACTTTATCAATAGAGTTTGTTTTGTTTTTTACATGTAGAGCCAGCATAACATCCTACTTTATCAATAGAGTTTGTTTTTTTTTTACATGTAGAGCCAGCATAACATCCTACTTTATCAATAGAGTTTGTTTTGTTTTTTTACATGTAGAGCCAGCATAACATCCTACTTTATCAATAGAGTTTGTTTTTTTTTTTTTACATGTAGAGCCAGCATAACATCCTACTTTATCAATACCAGAATAAATTAAATTGTCTTTATTTTCTGAGTGTTCACCATCATCTGGATTATTTCGTTTTTTGAATTATATACTTATCCATATTATGGGACTTAAAACAAAATATATTTAAACACTTGAAAGTTGCACAATAAATGTTTGTACGCGCATGCAAAACAACGCACACTCGATAACAAACGTCTAAACCAGACTGACGTTATAAAATGGGCGGAGTCTGTGGCAGTGATAAAGCGCGCGACATTAGCGAAGACGTAAGGCAGTGCAGTTGTGATTGGTAAATTTGCGATAAAAATAAATTATGGAAAAGTGCATTCCTAAACTCAAGCTGGTCACAATTGTGCTATCCACTAACCACGTATGGCAAGTAGCCATGAAGTTGCCACCACTAACCTAGAGGGTATTTGACAGTAATTGGGGAGCATTTCAGGTCTGCAACAATTAGTTGGAAAGTCCAACCAGCATCACGTAAAGTTTTTACACGAACTCTGTTGACGACAATTCTCTATGCTTTTTTGGGCCTTAGCATGAAAACAAAACTCAGAATATAGTGTTAAACAGTATTTTCATCAAGGTTTATTTGTGGTGTGGTAAGAAATTGATTTATTCCAGTATATACCGGTAACACATGCTAGATCGTTTCCATGTAGTTAATACACTGCATATGGTACGACAGTTATTACAGACCCTAAATTTGATCGGTATGTTCATTCAAGCACACCCATTATGACATACCCTTTGTACAAGTATATGGTGATTGTAAGTAATGATAACTCATTCAGATGTTAACTGCGATCAGTGAAACATTACCATAGTGCTGAAACTTACATTTTGTAATGGTATAGAAGAGTTAGCACATAAAATGAAAAGAATGACAAAGTATTGTCTTGTCCTAACACAGTGATTTATTTACTTTACTTGATAAATACAAGTGTTTAAGAAGACATTTTCCCACAAAATCTTTCCAGCTTATAGTCAGTTTTCAATATAATATAAAGCCAACAGTACACCCTGCTTTATAAATAGACTTTTCTTATATATTAAACCAACATTACGTCATGCTTTCTCAAGGGATTTTCTTACATATAGAACCAACATTACATCCTGTTTTATCGATAGGGTTTTATACATATAAAGCCAACATTACATCCTGCCTTAAGAAGAGGATTTTTACATCCTGCTTTGTCAAAAGAGTTTGTTTTTGTTTTTTACATATAGAGCCAGCGTTACATACTCCTTTATGAGTGTGTATTTTCTTATAGCAAAGCCACGTCGGGCTATCTGCTGAGCCCACCGAGGTTAATCGAACACCTGATTTTAGCGTTAAAAATCCGTAGACATACCGCTGTACCTGCGGGGGGTCTTGCGTTATGAATAAAATTTTTACATCCTGCTTTATCGATAGAGTTTGTTTTTGTTTTTTTACATGTAGAGCCAGCATAACATCCTACTTTATCAATAGAGTTTGTTTTTGTTTTTTACATGTAGAGCCAGCATAACATCCTACTTTATCAATAGAGTTTGTTTTTTTTTTTTTTACATGTAGAGCCAGCATAACATCCTACTTTATCAATAGAGTTTGTTTTTTTTTTTTACATGTAGAGCCAGCATAACATCCTACTTTATCAATAGAGTTTGTTTTTTTTTTTACATGTAGAGCCAGCATAACATCCTACTTTATCAATAGAGTTTGCATAACATCCTACTTTATTTTTGTTTTTTTTTTTACATGTAGAGCCAGCATAACATCCTACTTTATCAATAGAGTTTGTTTTTGTTTTTTTACATGTAGAGCCAGCATAACATCCTACTTTATCAATAGAGTTTGTTTTTTTTTTTTACATGTAGAGCCAGCATAACATCCTACTTTATCAATAGAGTTTGTTTTTGTTTTTTTACATGTAGAGCCAGCATAACATCCTACTTTATCAATAGAGTTTGTTTTTTTTTTTTTTACATGTAGAGCCAGTTATCAATAGAGTTTGTTTTTCTTTTTTACATGTAGAGCCAGCATAACATCCTACTTTATCAATAGAGTTTGTTTTGTTTTTTTACATGTAGAGCCAGCATAACATCCTACTTTATCAATAGAGTTTGTTTTTGTTTTTTTACATGTAGAGCCAGCATAACATCCTACTTTATCAATAGAGTTTGTTTTTGTTTTTTACATGTAGAGCCAGCATAACATCCTACTTTATCAATAGAGTTTGTTTTTCTTTTTTTTACATGTAGAGCCAGCATAACATCCTACTTTATCAATATCAATTTGTTTTTTTTTTTTTTTACATGTAGAGCCAGCATAACATCCTACTTTATCAATAGAGTTTGTTTTTTTTTTTTACATGTAGAGCCAGCATAACATCCTACTTTATCAATAGAGTTTGTTTTTTTTTTTTTTTTTTACATGTAGAGCCAGCATAACATCCTACTTTATCAATAGAGTTTGTTTTTGTTTTTTTACATGTAGAGCCAGCATGTAGAGCCAGCATAACATCCTACTTTATCAATAGAGTTTGTTTTTTTTTTTTACATGTAGAGCCAGCATAACATCCTACTTTATCAATAGAGTTTGCATAACATCCTACTTTTCAATAGAGTTTTTTTTACATGTACATGAGCCAGCATAACATCCTACTTTATCAATAGAGTTTGTTTTTTTTTTTTTACATGTAGAGCCAGCATAACATCCTACTTTATCAATAGAGTTTGTTTTGTTTTTTTACATGTAGAGCCAGCATAACATCCTACTTTATCAATAGAGTTAACATCCTTTTTTTTTTTTACATGTAGAGCCAGCATAACATCCTACTTTATCAATAGAGTTTGTTTTTTTTTTTTTTACATGTAGAGCCAGCATAACATCCTACTTTATCAATAGAGTTTGTTTTTTTTTTTTTTTAGAGCCAGCATAACATCCTACTTTATCAATAGAGTTTGTTTTGTTTTTTTACATGTAGAGCAGCATAACATCCTACTTTATCAATAGAGTTTGTTTTTTTTTTTTACATGTAGAGCCAGCATAACATCCTACTTTATCAATAGATTTTGTTTTTTGTTTTTTTACATGTAGAGCCAGCATAACATCCTACTTTATCAATATCCTACTTTATCAATAGAGTTTGTTTTTTTTTTTTTTTACATGAAGAGCCAGCATAACATCCTACTTTATCAATAGAGTTTGTTTTTGTTTTTTTACATGTAGAGCCAGCATAACATCCTACTTTATCAATAGAGTTTGTTTTTTTTTTTTTACATGTAGAGCCAGCATAACATCCTACTTTATCAATAGAGTTTGTTTTTTTTTTTTTACATGTAGAGCCAGCATAACATCCTACTTTATCAATAGAGCATAACATCCTACTTTATTTTTTTTTTTTTTACATGTAGAGCCAGCATAACATCCTACTTTATCAATAGAGTTTACTTTATCAATAGAGTTTTTTTTTTTTTTACATGTAGAGCCAGCATAACATCCTACTTTATCAATAGAGTTTGTTTTTTTTTTTACATGTAGAGCCAGCATAACATCCTACTTTATCAATAGAGTTTGTTTTTTTTTTTTACATGTAGAGCCAGCATAACATCCTACTTTATCAATAGAGTTTTTTTTACATGTAGAGCCAGCATAACATTTTTATCAATAGAGTTTGTTTTGTTTTTTTATGAGCCAGCATAACATCCTACTTTATCAATAGAGTTTGTTTTGTTTTTTTACATGTAGAGCCAGCATAACATCCTACTTTATCAATAGAGTTTGTTTTGTTTTTTTACATGTAGAGCCAGCATAACATCCTACTTTATCAATAGAGTTTGTTTTTTTTTTTTTACATGTAGAGCCAGCATAACATCCTACTTTATCAATAGAGTTTGTTTTTTTTTTTTGTTTTTTTACATGTAGAGCCAGCATAACATCCTACTTTATCAATAGAGTTTGTTTTTGTTTTTTTACATGTAGAGCCAGCATAACATCCTACTTTATCAATAGAGTTTGTTTTTTTTTTTTACATGTAGAGCCAGCATAACATCCTACTTTATCAATAGAGTTTGTTTTTTTTTTTTTTACATGTAGAGCCAGCATAACATCCTACTTTATCAATAGAGTTTGTTTTTTTTTTTTTACATGTAGAGCCAGCATAACATCCTACTTTATCAATAGAGTTTGTTTTTTTTTTTTACATGTAGAGCCAGCATAACATCCTACTTTATCAATAGAGTTTGTTTTGTTTTTTTTTACATGTAGAGCCAGCATAACATCCTACTTTATCAATAGAGTTTGTTTTGTTTTTCAATGTAGAGCCAGCATAACATCCTACTTTTTGTTTGTTTTGTTTTTTTTACATGTAGAGCCAGCATAACATCCTACTTTATCAATAGAGTTTGCATAACATCCTACTTTATTTTGTTTTTTTTTTTTACATGTAGAGCCAGCATAACATCCTACTTTATCAATAGAGTTTGTTTTTTTTTTTTACATGTAGAGCCAGCATAACATCCTACTTTATCAATAGAGTTTGTTTTTTTTTTTTTTACATGTAGAGCCAGCATAACATCCTACTTTATCAATAGAGTTTGTTTTTTTTTTTTTTTACATGTAGAGCCAGCATAACATCCTACTTTATCAATAGAGTTTGTTTTTTTTTTTTACATGTAGAGCCAGCATAACATCCTACTTTATCAATAGAGTTTGTTTTTTTTTTTACATGTAGAGCCAGCATAACATCCTACTTTATCAATACATCCTACTTTTTGTTTTGTTTTTTTACATGTAGAGCCAGCATAACATCCTACTTTATCAATGTTTTTTTTTTTTTTTACATGTAGAGCCAGCATAACATCCTACTTTATCAATAGAGTTTGTTTTTTTTTTTTTACATGTAGAGCCAGCATAACATCCTACTTTATCAATAGAGTTTGTTTTTTTTTTTTTACATGTAGAGCCAGCATAACATCCTACTTTATCAATAGAGTTTGTTTTTTTTTTTTACATGTAGAGCCAGCATAACATCCTACTTTATCAATAGAGTTTGTTTTTGTTTTTTTTTTTTACATGTAGAGCCAGCATAACATCCTACTTTATCAATAGAGTTTGTTTTTTTTTTTTTACATGTAGAGCCAGCATAACATCCTACTTTATCAATAGAGTTTGTTTTGTTTGTTTTTGTTTTTTTTACATGTAGAGCCAGCATAACATCCTACTTTATCAATAGAGTTTATCAATTTTTTTTTTTTTTACATGTAGAGCCAGCATAACATCCTACTTTATCAATAGAGTTTGTTTTGTTTTTTTACATGTAGAGCCAGCATAACATCCTACTTTATCAATAGAGTTTGTTTTTGTTTTTTTACATGTAGAGCCAGCATAACATCCTACTTTATCAATAGAGTTTGTTTTTGTTTTTTTACATGTAGAGCCAGCATAACATCCTACTTTATCAATAGAGTTTGTTTTTTATTTTTTTACATGTAGAGCCAGCATAACATCCTACTTTATCAATAGAGTTTGTTTTTTATTTTTTTACATGTAGAGCCAGCATAACATCCTACTTTATCAATAGAGTTTGTTTTTGTTTTTTTTTTTACATGTAGAGCCAGCATAACATCCTACTTTATCAATAGAGTTTGTTTTTTTTTTTTTTACATGTAGAGCCAGCATAACATCCTACTTTATCAATAGAGTTTTTTTTTAGAGCCAGCATAACATCCTACTTTATCAATAGAGTTTGTTTTTTTTTTTTACATGTAGAGCCAGCATAACATCCTACTTTATCAATAGAGTTTGTTTTTGTTTTTTACATGTAGAGCCAGCATAACATCCTACTTTATCAATAGAGTTTGTTTTTGTTTTTTTACATGTAGAGCCAGCATTTTTTACATGTAGAGTAGAGCAGCATAACATCCTACTTTATCAATAGAGTTTGTTTTTGTTTTTTACATGTAGAGCCAGCATAACATCCTACTTTATCAATAGAGTTTGTTTTTTTTTTTTTTACATGTAGAGCCAGCATAACATCCTACTTTATCAATACCAGAATAAATTAAATTGTCTTTATTTTCTGAGTGTTCACCATCATCTGGATTATTTCGTTTTTTGAATTATATACTTATCCATATTATGGGACTTAAAACAAAATATATTTAAACACTTGAAAGTTGCACAATAAATGTTTGTACGCGCATGCAAAACAACGCACACTCGATAACAAACGTCTAAACCAGACTGACGTTATAAAATGGGCGGAGTCTGTGGCAGTGATAAAGCGCGCGACATTAGCGAAGACGTAAGGCAGTGCAGTTGTGATTGGTAAATTTGCGATAAAAATAAATTATGGAAAAGTGCATTCCTAAACTCAAGCTGGTCACAATTGTGCTATCCACTAACCACGTATGGCAAGTAGCCATGAAGTTGCCACCACTAACCTAGAGGGTATTTGACAGTAATTGGGGAGCATTTCAGGTCTGCAACAATTAGTTGGAAAGTCCAACCAGCATCACGTAAAGTTTTTACACGAACTCTGTTGACGACAATTCTCTATGCTTTTTTGGGCCTTAGCATGAAAACAAAACTCAGAATATAGTGTTAAACAGTATTTTCATCAAGGTTTATTTGTGGTGTGGTAAGAAATTGATTTATTCCAGTATATACCGGTAACACATGCTAGATCGTTTCCATGTAGTTAATACACTGCATATGGTACGACAGTTATTACAGACCCTAAATTTGATCGGTATGTTCATTCAAGCACACCCATTATGACATACCCTTTGTACAAGTATATGGTGATTGTAAGTAATGATAACTCATTCAGATGTTAACTGCGATCAGTGAAACATTACCATAGTGCTGAAACTTACATTTTGTAATGGTATAGAAGAGTTAGCACATAAAATGAAAAGAATGACAAAGTATTGTCTTGTCCTAACACAGTGATTTATTTACTTTACTTGATAAATACAAGTGTTTAAGAAGACATTTTCCCACAAAATCTTTCCAGCTTATAGTCAGTTTTCAATATAATATAAAGCCAACAGTACACCCTGCTTTATAAATAGACTTTTCTTATATATTAAACCAACATTACGTCATGCTTTCTCAAGGGATTTTCTTACATATAGAACCAACATTACATCCTGTTTTATCGATAGGGTTTTATACATATAAAGCCAACATTACATCCTGCCTTAAGAAGAGGATTTTTACATCCTGCTTTGTCAAAAGAGTTTGTTTTTGTTTTTTACATATAGAGCCAGCGTTACATACTCCTTTATGAGTGTGTATTTTCTTATAGCAAAGCCACGTCGGGCTATCTGCTGAGCCCACCGAGGTTAATCGAACACCTGATTTTAGCGTTAAAAATCCGTAGACATACCGCTGTACCTGCGAGGGGGCTTGCGTTATGAATAAAATTTTTACATCCTGCTTTATCGATAGAGTTTGTTTTTGTTTTTTACATGTAGAGCCAGCATAACATCCTACTTTATCAATAGAGTTTATCAATTTTGTTTTTTGTTTTTTACATGTAGAGCCAGCATAACATCCTACTTTATCAATAGAGTTTGTTTTTTTTTTTTTACATGTAGAGCCAGCATAACATCCTACTTTATCAATAGAGTTTTTTTTTTTTTTTTACATGTAGAGCCAGCATAACATCCTACTTTATCAATAGAGTTTGTTTTTTTTTTTACATGTAGAGCCAGCATAACATCCTACTTTATCAATAGAGTTTGTTTTTGTTTTTTTACATGTAGAGCCAGCATAACATCCTACTTTATCAATAGAGTTTGTTTTGTTTTTTTTTTTACATGTAGAGCCAGCATAACATCCTACTTTATCAATAGAGTTTGTTTTTTTTTTTTTTACATGTAGAGCCAGCATAACATCCTACTTTATCAATAGAGTTTGTTTTTGGTTTTTTACATGTAGAGCCAGCATAACATCCTACTTTATCAATAGAGTTTGTTTTTTTTTTTTACATGTAGAGCCAGCATAACATCCTACTTTATCAATAGAGTTTGTTTTTGTTTTTTTACATGTAGAGCCAGCATAACATCCTACTTTATCAATAGAGTTTGTTTTGTTTTTTTTTTTACATGTAGAGCCAGCATAACATCCTACTTTATCAATAGAGTTTGTTTTGTTTTTTTACATGTAGAGCCAGCATAACATCCTACTTTATCAATAGAGTTTGTTTTTTTTTTTTACATGTAGAGCCAGCATAACATCCTACTTTATCAATAGAGTTTGTTTTGTTTTTTTACATGTAGAGCCAGCATAACATCCTACTTTATCAATAGAGTTTGTTTTGTTTTTTTTATGTAGAGCCAGCATAACATCCTACTTTATCAATAGAGTTTTTTTGTTTTTTTACATGTAGAGCCAGCATAACATCCTACTTTATCAATAGAGTTTGTTTTTTTTTTTTTACATGTAGAGCCAGCATAACATCCTACTTTATCAATAGAGTTTGTTTTTTTTTTTTACATGTAGAGCCAGCATAACATCCTACTTTATCAATAGAGTTTGTTTTTTTTTTTTTACATGTAGAGCCAGCATAACATCCTACTTTATCAATAGAGTTTGTTTTTTTTTTTTTACATGTAGAGCCAGCATAACATCCTACTTTATCAATAGAGTTTTTTTTTTTTTTTACATGTAGAGCCAGCATAACATCCTACTTTATCAATAGAGTTTGTTTTGTTTTTTTACATGTAGAGCCAGCATAACATCCTACTTTATCAATAGAGTTTGTTTTTGTTTTTTTACATGTAGAGCCAGCATAACATCCTACTTTATCAATAGAGTTTGTTTTTTTTTTTACATGTAGAGCCAGCATAACATCCTACTTTATCAATAGAGTTTGTTTTTTTTTTTTACATGTAGAGCCAGCATAACATCCTACTTTATCAATAGAGTTTGTTTTTTTTTTTTTTACATGTAGAGCCAGCATAACATCCTACTTTATCAATAGAGTTTGTTTTTGTTTTTTTACATGTAAAGCCAGCATAACATCCTACTTTATCAATAGAGTTTGTTTTTTTATTTTTCTACATGTAGAGCCAGCATAACATCCTACTTTATCAATAGAGTTTGTTTTTGTTTTTTACATGTAGAGCCAGCATAACATCCTACTTTATCAATAGAGTTTGTTTTGTTTTTTTACATGTAGAGCCAGCATAACATCCTACTTTATCAATAGAGTTTGTTTTTTTTTTTTTTACATGTAGAGCCAGCATAACATCCTACTTTATCAATAGAGTTTTTTTTGTTTTTTTACATGTAGAGCCAGCATAACATCCTACTTTATCAATAGAGTTTGTTTTTTGTTTTTTTACATGTAGAGCCAGCATAACATCCTACTTTATCAATAGAGTTTGTTTTTTTTTTTTTACATGTAGAGCCAGCATAACATCCTACTTTATCAATAGAGTTAGAGCCAGCATAACATCCCACTTTATCAATTTTTTTTTTTTTTACATGTAGAGCCAGCATAACATCCTACTTTATCAATAGAGTTTGTTTTTTTTTTTTTACATGTAGAGCCAGCATAACATCCTACTTTATCAATAGAGTTTTTTTTTAGAGCCAGCATAACATCCTTTTTTACATGTAGAGCCAGCATAACATCCTACTTTATCAATAGAGTTTGTTTTTTTTTTTTACATGTAGAGCCAGCATAACATCCTACTTTATCAATAGAGTTTGTTTTTTTTTTTTTTTACATGTAGAGCCAGCATAACATCCTACTTTATCAATAGAGTTTGTTTTGTTTTTTTACATGTAGAGCCAGCATAACATCCTACTTTATCAATAGAGTTTGTTTTTTTTTTTTTTACATGTAGAGCCAGCATAACATCCTACTTTATCAATAGAGTTTGAGCCAGCATAACATCCTACTTTATCAATTTTTTTTTTACATGTAGAGCCAGCATAACATCCTACTTTATCAATAGAGTTTGTTTTTTTTTTTTTACATGTAGAGCCAGCATAACATCCTACTTTATCAATAGAGTTTGTTTTTTTTTTTTTTACATGTAGAGCCAGCATAACATCCTACTTTATCAATAGAGTTTGTTTTTTTTTTTTTTACATGTAGAGCCAGCATAACATCCTACTTTATCAATAGAGTTTGTTTTTTTTTTTTTTACATGTAGAGCCAGCATAACATCCTACTTTATCAATAGAGTTTGTTTTTGTTTTTTTACATGTAGAGCCAGCATAACATCCTACTTTATCAATAGAGTTTGTTTTGTTTTTTTACATGTAGAGCCAGCATAACATCCTACTTTATCAATAGAGTTTGTTTTTTTTTTTTTACATGTAGAGCCAGCATAACATCCTACTTTATCAATAGAGTTTTTTTTTTTTTTTTACATGTAGAGCCAGCATAACATCCTACTTTATCAATAGAGTTTGTTTTTTTTTTTTACATGTAGAGCCAGCATAACATCCTACTTTATCAATAGAGTTTGTTTTTGTTTTTTTTTACATGTAGAGCCAGCATAACATCCTACTTTATCAATAGAGTTTGTTTTTGTTTTTTTACATGTAGAGCCAGCATAACATCCTACTTTATCAATAGAGTTTGTTTTTGTTTTTTACATGTAGAGCCAGCATAACATCCTACTTTATCAATAGAGTTTGTTTTTGTGTTTTACATGTAGAGCCAGCATAACATCCTACTTTATCAATAGAGTTTGTTTTTTTTTTTTTACATGTAGAGCCAGCATAACATCCTACTTTATCAATAGAGTTTGTTTTTTTTTTTTTTACATGTAGAGCCAGCATAACATCCTACTTTATCAATAGAGTTTGTTTTTTTTTTTTTACATGTAGAGCCAGCATAACATCCTACTTTATCAATAGAGTTTGTTTTTTTTTTTTTTTACATGTAGAGCCAGCATAACATCCTACTTTATCAATAGAGTTTGTTTTTTTTTTTTACATGTAGAGCCAGCATAACATCCTACTTTATCAATAGAGTTTGTTTTGTTTTTTTACATGTAGAGCCAGCATAACATCCTACTTTATCAATAGAGTTTGTTTTTGTTTTTTTTTACATGTAGAGCCAGCATAACATCCTACTTTATCAATAGAGTTTGTTTTTGTTTTTTTACATGTAGAGCCAGCATAACATCCTACTTTATCAATAGATAGAGTTTGCATAACATCCTACTTTATCAATAGAGTTTTTTTTTTTTTACATGTAGAGCCAGCATAACATCCTACTTTATCAATAGAGTTTGTTTTTTTTTTTTTACATGTAGAGCCAGCATAACATCCTACTTTATCAATAGAGTTTGTTTTTTTTTTTTTTACATGTAGAGCCAGCATAACATCCTACTTTATCAATAGAGTTTGTTTTTTTTTTTTACATGTAGAGCCAGCATAACATCCTACTTTATCAATAGAGTTTGTTTTTTTTTTTTTACATGTAGAGCCAGCATAACATCCTACTTTATCAATAGAGTTTGTTTTTTTTTTTTACATGTAGAGCCAGCATAACATCCTACTTTATCAATAGAGTTTGTTTTTTTTTTTTTTACATGTAGAGCCAGCATAACATCCTACTTTATCAATAGAGTTTGTTTTTTTTTTTTTTACATGTAGAGCCAGCATAACATCCTACTTTATCAATAGAGTTTGTTTTTTTTTTTTACATGTAGAGCCAGCATAACATCCTACTTTATCAATAGAGTTTGTTTTTTTTTTTTACATGTAGAGCCAGCATAACATCCTACTTTATCAATAGAGTTTGTTTTTTTTTTTTTACATGTAGAGCCAGCATAACATCCTACTTTATCAATAGAGTTTGTTTTTTTTTTTTTACATGTAGAGCCAGCATAACATCCTACTTTATCAATAGAGTTTGTTTTTTTTTTTTACATGTAGAGCCAGCATAACATCCTACTTTATCAATAGAGTTTGTTTTTGTTTTTTTACATGTAGAGCCAGCATAACATCCTACTTTATCAATAGAGTTTGTTTTTGTTTTTTACATGTAGAGCCAGCATAACATCCTACTTTATCAATAGAGTTTGTTTTTTTGTTTTTTACATGTAGAGCCAGCATAACATCCTACTTTATCAATAGAGTTTGTTTTGTTTTTTTACATGTAGAGCCAGCATAACATCCTACTTTATCAATAGAGTTTGTTTTTTTTTTTTACATGTAGAGCCAGCATAACATCCTACTTTATCAATAGAGTTTGTTTTTTTTTTTTTACATGTAGAGCCAGCATAACATCCTACTTTATCAATAGAGTTTGTTTTTTTTTTTTTTACATGTAGAGCCAGCATAACATCCTACTTTATCAATAGAGTTTGTTTTTGTTTTTACATGTAAAGCCAGCATAACATCCTACTTTATCAATAGAGTTTGTTTTTTTTTTTTTACATGTAGAGCCAGCATAACATCCTACTTTATCAATAGAGTTTGTTTTTTTTTTTTTTACATGTAGAGCCAGCATAACATCCTACTTTATCAATAGAGTTTTTTTTTTTTTTTTTTTACATGTAGAGCCAGCATAACATCCTACTTTATCAATAGAGTTTGTTTTTTTTTTTTGTAGAGCCAGCATAACATCCTACTTTTTACATGTAGAGCCAGCATAACATCCTACTTTATCAATAGAGTTTGTTTTTGTTTTTTTACATGTAGAGCCAGCATAACATCCTACTTTATCAATAGAGTTTGTTTTGTTTTTTTACATGTAGAGCCAGCATAACATCCTACTTTATCAATAGAGTTTGTTTTTTTTTTTTTACATGTAGAGCCAGCATAACATCCTACTTTATCAATAGAGTTTGTTTTTTTTTTTTTACATGTAGAGCCAGCATAACATCCTACTTTATCAATAGAGTTTGTTTTTTTTTTTTTACATGTAGAGCCAGCATAACATCCTACTTTATCAATAGAGTTTGTTTTTTTTTTTTACATGTAGAGCCAGCATAACATCCTACTTTATCAATAGAGTTTGTTTTTTTTTTTTTACATGTAGAGCCAGCATAACATCCTACTTTATCAATAGAGTTTGTTTTTTTGTTTTTTACATGTAGAGCCAGCATAACATCCTACTTTATCAATAGAGTTTGTTTTTTTTTTACATGTAGAGCCAGCATAACATCCTACTTTATCAATAGAGTTTGTTTTTTTTTTTTACATGTAGAGCCAGCATAACATCCTACTTTATCAATAGAGTTTTTTTTTTTTTACATGTAGAGCCAGCATAACATCCTACTTTATCAATAGAGTTTGTTTTTTTTTTTTTTACATGTAGAGCCAGCATAACATCCTACTTTATCAATAGAGTTTGTTTTTTTTTTTACATGTAGAGCCAGCATAACATCCTACTTTATCAATAGAGTTTGTTTTTTTTTTTTTACATGTAGAGCCAGCATAACATCCTACTTTATCAATAGAGTTTGTTTTTGTTTTTTACATGTAGAGCCAGCATAACATCCTACTTTATCAATAGAGTTTGTTTTTTTTTTTTACATGTAGAGCCAGCATAACATCCTACTTTATCAATAGAGTTTGTTTTTTTTTTTTACATGTAGAGCCAGCATAACATCCTA
The DNA here is from genome assembly GCF_004210375.1 of Tachypleus tridentatus. NCBI lineage: Eukaryota > Metazoa > Arthropoda > Merostomata > Xiphosura > Limulidae > Tachypleus > Tachypleus tridentatus. The sequence goes on along the minus strand of NW_027467782.1, from coordinate 64,878,316 downwards.
CTTTATCAATAGAGTTTGTTTTTGTTTTTACATGTAAAGCCAGCATAACATCCTACTTTATCAATAGAGTTTGTTTTTTTTTTTTTTACATGTAGAGCCAGCATAACATCCTACTTTATCAATAGAGTTTGTTTTTTTTTTTTACATGTAGAGCCAGCATAACATCCTACTTTATCAATAGAGTTTGTTTTTTTTTTTTTACATGTAGAGCCAGCATAACATCCTACTTTATCAATAGAGTTTGTTTTTGTTTTTTTTTACATGTAGAGCCAGCATAACATCCTACTTTATCAATAGAGTTTGTTTTTTTTTTTTTACATGTAGAGCCAGCATAACATCCTACTTTATCAATAGAGTTTGTTTTTGTTTTTTTACATGTAGAGCCAGCATAACATCCTACTTTATCAATAGAGTTTGTTTTTGTTTTTTTACATGTAGAGCCAGCATAACATCCTACTTTATCAATAGAGTTTGTTTTTTTTTTTTTACATGTAGAGCCAGCATAACATCCTACTTTATCAATAGAGTTTGTTTTTTTTTTTTTACATGTAGAGCCAGCATAACATCCTACTTTATCAATAGAGTTTGTTTTTTTTTTTTTTACATGTAGAGCCAGCATAACATCCTACTTTATCAATAGAGTTTGTTTTTTTTTTTTACATGTAGAGCCAGCATAACATCCTACTTTATCAATAGAGTTTGTTTTTTTTTTTTTACATGTAGAGCCAGCATAACATCCTACTTTATCAATAGAGTTTGTTTTGTTTTTTTACATGTAGAGCCAGCATAACATCCTACTTTATCAATAGAGTTTGTTTTTTTTTTTTTACATGTAGAGCCAGCATAACATCCTACTTTATCAATAGAGTTTGTTTTTGTTTTTTACATGTAGAGCCAGCATAACATCCTACTTTATCAATAGAGTTTGTTTTTGTTTTTTTACATGTAGAGCCAGCATAACATCCTACTTTATCAATAGAGTTTGTTTTGTTTTTTACATGTAGAGCCAGCATAACATCCTACTTTATCAATAGAGTTTGTTTTGTTTTTTTACATGTAGAGCCAGCATAACATCCTACTTTATCAATAGAGTTTGTTTTGTTTTTTTACATGTAGAGCCAGCATAACATCCTACTTTATCAATAGAGTTTGTTTTTTTTTTTTTTACATGTAGAGCCAGCATAACATCCTACTTTATCAATAGAGTTTGTTTTTTTTTTTTTACATGTAGAGCCAGCATAACATCCTACTTTATCAATAGAGTTTGTTTTTTTTTTTTTACATGTAGAGCCAGCATAACATCCTACTTTATCAATAGAGTTTGTTTTTTTTTTTTTACATGTAGAGCCAGCATAACATCCTACTTTATCAATAGAGTTTGTTTTTGTTTTTTTACATGTAGAGCCAGCATAACATCCTACTTTATCAATAGAGTTTGTTTTTTTTTTTTACATGTAGAGCCAGCATAACATCCTACTTTATCAATAGAGTTTGTTTTTTTTTTTACATGTAGAGCCAGCATAACATCCTACTTTATCAATAGAGTTTGTTTTTTTTTTTTACATGTAGAGCCAGCATAACATCCTACTTTATCAATAGAGTTTGTTTTTTTTTTTTACATGTAGAGCCAGCATAACATCCTACTTTATCAATAGAGTTTGTTTTTTTTTTTTACATGTAGAGCCAGCATAACATCCTACTTTATCAATAGAGTTTGTTTTTTTTTTTTTACATGTAGAGCCAGCATAACATCCTACTTTATCAATAGAGTTTGTTTTTTATTTTTTTACATGTAGAGCCAGCATAACATCCTACTTTATCAATAGAGTTTGTTTTGTTTTTTTTACATGTAGAGCCAGCATAACATCCTACTTTATCAATAGAGTTTGTTTTTGTTTTTTTACATGTAGAGCCAGCATAACATCCTACTTTATCAATAGAGTTTGTTTTTTTTTTTTACATGTAGAGCCAGCATAACATCCTACTTTATCAATAGAGTTTGTTTTTTTTTTTTTACATGTAGAGCCAGCATAACATCCTACTTTATCAATAGAGTTTGTTTTTTTTTTTTTACATGTAGAGCCAGCATAACATCCTACTTTATCAATAGAGTTTGTTTTTGTTTTTTTACATGTAGAGCCAGCATAACATCCTACTTTATCAATAGAGTTTGTTTTTGTTTTTTACATGTAGAGCCAGCATAACATCCTACTTTATCAATAGAGTTGTTTTTTTTTTTTTACATGTAGAGCCAGCATAACATCCTACTTTATCAATAGAGTTTGTTTTTGTTAACATTTTTTACATGTAGAGCCAGCATAACATCCTACTTTATCAATAGAGTTTGTTTTTTTTTTTTTACATGTAGAGCCAGCATAACATCCTACTTTATCAATAGAGTTTGTTTTTTTTTTTTTACATGTAGAGCCAGCATAACATCCTACTTTATCAATAGAGTTTGTTTTTTTTTTTACATGTAGAGCCAGCATAACATCCTACTTTATCAATAGAGTTTGCATAACATCCTACTTTTTTTGTTTTTTACATGTAGAGCCAGCATAACATCCTACTTTATCAATAGAGTTTGTTTTTGTTTTTTTTACATGTAGAGCCAGCATAACATCCTACTTTATCAATAGAGTTTGTTTTTTTTTTTTACATGTAGAGCCAGCATAACATCCTACTTTATCAATAGAGTTTGTTTTTTTTTTTTACATGTAGAGCCAGCATAACATCCTACTTTATCAATAGAGTTTGTTTTTGTTTTTTTACATGTAGAGCCAGCATAACATCCTACTTTATCAATAGAGTTTGTTTTTTTTTTTTTACATGTAGAGCCAGCATAACATCCTACTTTATCAATAGAGTTTGTTTTGTTTTTTTACATGTAGAGCCAGCATAACATCCTACTTTATCAATAGAGTTTGTTTTGTTTTTTTTTACATGTAGAGCCAGCATAACATCCTACTTTATCAATAGAGTTTGTTTTTTTTTTTTACATGTAGAGCCAGCATAACATCCTACTTTATCAATAGAGTTTTTTTTTTTTTTTTACATGTAGAGCCAGCATAACATCCTACTTTATCAATAGAGTTTGTTTTTGTTTTTTTACATGTAGAGCCAGCATAACATCCTACTTTATCAATAGAGTTTGTTTTTGTTTTTTTACATGTAGAGCCAGCATAACATCCTACTTTATCAATAGAGTTTGTTTTTTTTTTTTTACATGTAGAGCCAGCATAACATCCTACTTTATCAATAGAGATTGTTTTTTTTTTACATGTAGAGCCAGCATAACATCCTACTTTATCAATAGAGTTTGTTTTTTTTTTTTACATGTAGAGCCAGCATAACATCCTACTTTATCAATAGAGTTTGTTTTTGTTTTTTACATGTAGAGCCAGCATAACATCCTACTTTATCAATAGAGTTTGTTTTTGTTTTTTACATGTAGAGCCAGCATAACATCGTACTTTATCAATAGAGTTTGTTTTTGTTTTTTTACATGTAGAGCCAGCATAACATCCTACTTTATCAATAGAGTTTGTTTTTTTTTTTTACATGTAGAGCCAGCATAACATCCTACTTTATCAATAGAGTTTTTTTTTTTTTTACATGTAGAGCCAGCATAACATCCTACTTTATCAATAGAGTTTGTTTTGTTTTTTTACATGTAGAGCCAGCATAACATCCTACTTTATCAATAGAGTTTGTTTTTTGTTTTTTTACATGTAGAGCCAGCATAACATCCTACTTTATCAATAGAGTTTGTTTTTTTTTTTTACATGTAGAGCCAGCATAACATCCTACTTTATCAATAGAGTTTGTTTTTTTTTTTTTACATGTAGAGCCAGCATAACATCCTACTTTATCAATAGAGTTTGTTTTTGTTTTTTACATGTAGAGCCAGCATAACATCCTACTTTATCAATAGAGTTTGTTTTTTTTTTTTTACATGTAGAGCCAGCATAACATCCTACTTTATCAATAGAGTTTGCATAACATCCTAATTTATCAATAGAGTTTTTTTTTTTTACATGTAGAGCCAGCATAACATCCTACTTTATCAATAGAGTTTGTTTTTTTTTTTACATGTAGAGCCAGCATAACATCCTACTTTATCAATAGAGTTTGTTTTTTTTTTTACATGTAGAGCCAGCATAACATCCTACTTTATCAATAGAGTTTGTTTTTGTTTTTTACATGTAGAGCCAGCATAACATCCTACTTTATCAATAGAGTTTGTTTTTGTTTTTTACATGTAGAGCCAGCATAACATCCTACTTTATCAATAGAGTTTGTTTTTTTTTTTTTACATGTAGAGCCAGCATAACATCCTACTTTATCAATAGAGTTTGTTTTTTTTTTTTTACATGTAGAGCCAGCATAACATCCTACTTTATCAATAGAGTTTGTTTTTTTTTTTTACATGTAGAGCCAGCATAACATCCTACTTTATCAATAGAGTTTGTTTTGTTTTTTTACATGTAGAGCCAGCATAACATCCTACTTTATCAATAGAGTTTGTTTTTTTTTTTTACATGTAGAGCCAGCATAACATCCTACTTTATCAATAGAGTTTGTTTTTTTTTTTTTACATGTAGAGCCAGCATAACATCCTACTTTATCAATAGAGTTTGTTTTTTTTTTTTTTTACATGTAGAGCCAGCATAACATCCTACTTTATCAATAGAGTTTGTTTTTGTTTTTTTACATGTAGAGCCAGCATAACATCCTACTTTATCAATAGAGTTTGTTTTGTTTTTTTACATGTAGAGCCAGCATAACATCCTACTTTATCAATAGAGTTTGTTTTTTTTTTTTACATGTAGAGCCAGCATAACATCCTACTTTATCAATAGAGTTTGTTTTTTTTTTTTTTACATGTAGAGCCAGCATAACATCCTACTTTATCAATAGAGTTTGTTTTTTTTTTTTTACATGTAGAGCCAGCATAACATCCTACTTTATCAATAGAGTTTGTTTTTTTTTTTTTACATGTAGAGCCAGCATAACATCCTACTTTATCAATAGAGTTTGTTTTTGTTTTTTTACATGTAGAGCCAGCATAACATCCTACTTTATCAATAGAGTTTGTTTTTGTTTTTTTACATGTAGAGCCAGCATAACATCCTACTTTATCAATAGAGTTTGTTTTGTTTTTTTACATGTAGAGCCAGCATAACATCCTACTTTATCAATAGAGTTTGTTTTTTTTTTTTTACATGTAGAGCCAGCATAACATCCTACTTTATCAATAGAGTTTGTTTTTTTTTTTACATGTAGAGCCAGCATAACATCCTACTTTATCAATAGAGTTTGTTTTTTTTTTTTACATGTAGAGCCAGCATAACATCCTACTTTATCAATAGAGTTTGTTTTTTTTTTTTTACATGTAGAGCCAGCATAACATCCTACTTTATCAATAGAGTTTGTTTTTTTTTTTTTACATGTAGAGCCAGCATAACATCCTACTTTATCAATAGAGTTTGTTTTTTTTTTTTTACATGTAGAGCCAGCATAACATCCTACTTTATCAATAGAGTTTGTTTTTTTTTTTTACATGTAGAGCCAGCATAACATCCTACTTTATCAATAGAGTTTGTTTTTTTTTTTTTACATGTAGAGCCAGCATAACATCCTACTTTATCAATAGAGTTTGTTTTTTGTTTTTTTACATGTAGAGCCAGCATAACATCCTACTTTATCAATAGAGTTTGTTTTTTTTTTTTTACATGTAGAGCCAGCATAACATCCTACTTTATCAATAGAGTTTGTTTTGTTTTTTTACATGTAGAGCCAGCATAACATCCTACTTTATCAATAGAGTTTGTTTTGTTTTTTTACATGTAAAGCCAGCATAACATCCTACTTTATCAATAGAGTTTGTTTTTTTTTTTTTTTACATGTAGAGCCAGCATAACATCCTACTTTATCAATAGAGTTTGTTTTTTTTTTTTACATGTAGAGCCAGCATAACATCCTACTTTATCAAAAGAGTTTGTTTTTGTTTTTTTACATGTAGAGCCAGCATAACATCCTACTTTATCAATAGAGTTTGTTTTTTTTTTTTTTACATGTAGAGCCAGCATAACATCCTACTTTATCAATAGAGTTTGTTTTGTTTTTTTTACATGTAGAGCCAGCATAACATCCTACTTTATCAATAGAGTTTGTTTTTTTTTTTTTTACATGTAGAGCCAGCATAACATCCTACTTTATCAATAGAGTTTGTTTTTTTTTTTTTACATGTAGAGCCAGCATAACATCCTACTTTATCAATAGAGTTTGTTTTTGTTTTTTACATGTAGAGCCAGCATAACATCCTACTTTATCAATAGAGTTTGTTTTTGTTTTTTACATGTAGAGCCAGCATAACATCCTACTTTATCAATAGAGTTTGTTTTTGTTTTTTTACATGTAGAGCCAGCATAACATCCTACTTTATCAATAGAGTTTGTTTTTTTTTTTTTACATGTAGAGCCAGCATAACATCCTACTTTATCAATAGAGTTTGTTTTGTTTTTTTACATGTAGAGCCAGCATAACATCCTACTTTATCAATAGAGTTTGTTTTTGTTTTTTTACATGTAGAGCCAGCATAACATCCTACTTTATCAATAGAGTTTGTTTTTGTTTTTTACATGTAGAGCCAGCATAACATCCTACTTTATCAATAGAGTTTGTTTTTTTTTTACATGTAGAGCCAGCATAACATCCTACTTTATCAATAGAGTTTGTTTTTTTTTTTTTACATGTAGAGCCAGCATAACATCCTACTTTATCAATAGAGTTTGTTTTTTTTTTTTTACATGTAGAGCCAGCATAACATCCTACTTTATCAATAGAGTTTGTTTTTTGTTTTTTACATGTAGAGCCAGCATAACATCCTACTTTATCAATAGAGTTTGTTTTTGTTTTTTTTACATGTAGAGCCAGCATAACATCCTACTTTATCAATAGAGTTTGTTTTTTTTTTTTACATGTAGAGCCAGCATAACATCCTACTTTATCAATAGAGTTTGTTTTTTTGTTTTTTACATGTAGAGCCAGCATAACATCCTACTTTATCAATAGAGTTTGTTTTTTTTTTTTTACATGTAGAGCCAGCATAACATCCTACTTTATCAATAGAGTTTGTTTTTTTTTTTTTACATGTAGAGCCAGCATAACATCCTACTTTATCAATAGAGTTTGTTTTTTTTTTTTTACATGTAGAGCCAGCATAACATCCTACTTTATCAATAGAGTTTGTTTTTTTTTTTTTACATGTAGAGCCAGCATAACATCCTACTTTATCAATAGAGTTTGTTTTTTTTTTTTACATGTAGAGCCAGCATAACATCCTACTTTATCAATAGAGTTTGTTTTTTTTTTTTACATGTAGAGCCAGCATAACATCCTACTTTATCAATAGAGTTTGTTTTTTTTTTTTTACATGTAGAGCCAGCATAACATCCTACTTTATCAATAGAGTTTGTTTTTTTTTTTACATGTAGAGCCAGCATAACATCCTACTTTATCAATAGAGTTTGTTTTTTTTTTTTACATGTAGAGCCAGCATAACATCCTACTTTATCAATAGAGTTTGTTTTTTTTTTTTTACATGTAGAGCCAGCATAACATCCTACTTTATCAATAGAGTTTGTTTTTGTTTTTTTACATGTAGAGCCAGCATAACATCCTACTTTATCAATAGAGTTTGTTTTTTTTTTTTTACATGTAGAGCCAGCATAACATCCTACTTTATCAATAGAGTTTGTTTTTTTTTTTACATGTAGAGCCAGCATAACATCCTACTTTATCAATAGAGTTTGTTTTTTTTTTTTTACATGTAGAGCCAGCATAACATCCTACTTTATCAATAGAGTTTGTTTTTGTTTTTTTACATGTAGAGCCAGCATAACATCCTACTTTATCAATAGAGTTTGTTTTTTTTTTTTACATGTAGAGCCAGCATAACATCCTACTTTATCAATAGAGTTTGTTTTTGTTTTTTACATGTAGAGCCAGCATAACATCCTACTTTATCAATAGAGTTTGTTTTTTTTTTTTTTACATGTAGAGCCAGCATAACATCCTACTTTATCAATAGAGTTTGTTTTTTTTTTTTACATGTAGATGCCAGCATAACATCCTACTTTATCAATAGAGTTTGTTTTTGTTTTTTTACATGTAGAGCCAGCATAACATCCTACTTTATCAATAGAGTTTGTTTTTTTTTTTTACATGTAGAGCCAGCATAACATCCTACTTTATCAATAGAGTTTGTTTTTTGTTTTTTACATGTAGAGCCAGCATAACATCCTACTTTATCAATAGAGTTTGTTTTTTTTTTTTACATGTAGAGCCAGCATAACATCCTACTTTATCAATAGAGTTTGTTTTGTTTTTTTACATGTAGAGCCAGCATAACATCCTACTTTATCAATAGAGTTTGTTTTTTTTTTTTACATGTAGAGCCAGCATAACATCCTACTTTATCAATAGAGTTTGTTTTGTTTTTTTACATGTAGAGCCAGCATAACATCCTACTTTATCAATAGAGTTTTTTTTTTTTTTTTACATGTAGAGCCAGCATAACATCCTACTTTATCAATAGAGTTTGTTTTTTTTTTTTACATGTAGAGCCAGCATAACATCCTACTTTATCAATAGAGTTTGTTTTTTTTTTTTACATGTAGAGCCAGCATAACATCCTACTTTATCAATAGAGTTTGTTTTTGTTTTTTTTTTTACTTTACATGTAGAGCCAGCATAACATCCTACTTTATCAATAGAGTTTGTTTTTGTTTTTACATGTAAAGCCAGCATAACATCCTACTTTATCAATAGAGTTTGTTTTTTTTTTTTTTACATGTAGAGCCAGCATAACATCCTACTTTATCAATAGAGTTTGTTTTTGTTTTTTTACATGTAGAGCCAGCATAACATCCTACTTTATCAATAGAGTTTGTTTTTTTTTTTACATGTAGAGCCAGCATAACATCCTACTTTATCAATAGAGTTTGTTTTTTTTTTTACATGTAGAGCCAGCATAACATCCTACTTTATCAATAGAGTTTGTTTTGTTTTTTACATGTAGAGCCAGCATAACATCCTACTTTATCAATAGAGTTTGTTTTGTTTTTTTTACATGTAGAGCCAGCATAACATCCTACTTTATCAATAGAGTTTGTTTTTGTTTTTTTACATGTAGAGCCAGCATAACATCCTACTTTATCAATAGAGTTTGTTTTTGTTTTTTTACATGTAGAGCCAGCATAACATCCTACTTTATCAATAGAGTTTGTTTTTTTTTTTTACATGTAGAGCCAGCATAACATCCTACTTTATCAATAGAGTTTGTTTTTTTTTTTACATGTAGAGCCAGCATAACATCCTACTTTATCAATAGAGTTTGTTTTTTTTTTTTACATGTAGAGCCAGCATAACATCCTACTTTATCAATAGAGTTTGTTTTTTTTTTTTTTACATGTAGAGCCAGCATAACATCCTACTTTATCAATAGAGTTTGTTTTTTTTTTTTTACATGTAGAGCCAGCATAACATCCTACTTTATCAATAGAGTTTGTTTTTGTTTTTTTTACATGTAGAGCCAGCATAACATCCTACTTTATCAATAGAGTTTTGTTTTGTTTTTTACATGTAGAGCCAGCATAACATCCTACTTTATCAATAGAGTTTGTTTTTTATTTTTTTACATGTAGAGCCAGCATAACATCCTACTTTATCAATAGAGTTTGTTTTTTATTTTTTTACATGAAGAGCCAGCATAACATCCTACTTTATCAATAGAGTTTGTTTTTTGTTTTTTTACATGTAGAGCCAGCATAACATCCTACTTTATCAATAGAGTTTGTTTTTTTTTTTTTACATGTAGAGCCAGCATAACATCCTACTTTATCAATAGAGTTTGTTTTTTTTTTTTTACATGTAGAGCCAGCATAACATCCTACTTTATCAATAGAGTTTGTTTTTTTTTTTTACATGTAGAGCCAGCATAACATCCTACTTTATCAATAGAGTTTGTTTTTTTTTTTTACATGTAGAGCCAGCATAACATCCTACTTTATCAATAGAGTTTGTTTTTTTTTTTTTTACATGTAGAGCCAGCATAACATCCTACTTTATCAATAGAGTTTGTTTTGTTTTTTTACATGTAGAGCCAGCATAACATCCTACTTTATCAATAGAGTTTGTTTTTTTTTTTTACATGTAGAGCCAGCATAACATCCTACTTTATCAATAGAGTTTGTTTTTTTTTTTTTACATGTAGAGCCAGCATAACATCCTACTTTATCAATAGAGTTTGTTTTTTTTTTTTTACATGTAGAGCCAGCATAACATCCTACTTTATCAATAGAGTTTGTTTTTTTTTTTTACATGTAGAGCCAGCATAACATCCTACTTTATCAATAGAGTTTGTTTTTGTTTTTTTTACATGTAGAGCCAGCATAACATCCTACTTTATCAATAGAGTTTGTTTTTGTTTTTACATGTAGAGCCAGCATAACATCCTACTTTATCAATAGAGTTTGTTTTTTTTTTTTTACATGTAGAGCCAGCATAACATCCTACTTTATCAATAGAGTTTGTTTTTGTTTTTTACATGTAGAGCCAGCATAACATCCTACTTTATCAATAGAGTTTGTTTTTTTTTTTTTACATGTAGAGCCAGCATAACATCCTACTTTATCAATAGAGTTTGTTTTTTTTTTTTTACATGTAGAGCCAGCATAACATCCTACTTTATCAATAGAGTTTGTTTTTGTTTTTTTACATGTAGAGCCAGCATAACATCCTACTTTATCAATAGAGTTTGTTTTTTTTTTTTTACATGTAGAGCCAGCATAACATCCTACTTTATCAATAGAGTTTGTTTTTTTTTTTTTTACATGTAGAGCCAGCATAACATCCTACTTTATCAATAGAGTTTGTTTTTGTTTTTACATGTAAAGCCAGCATAACATCCTACTTTATCAATAGAGTTTGTTTTTTTTTTTTACATGTAGAGCCAGCATAACATCCTACTTTATCAATAGAGTTTGTTTTTTTTTTTTTTACATGTAGAGCCAGCATAACATCCTACTTTATCAATAGAGTTTGTTTTGTTTTTTTACATGTAGAGCCAGCATAACATCCTACTTTATCAATAGAGTTTGTTTTGTTTTTTTACATGTAGAGCCAGCATAACATCCTACTTTATCAATAGAGTTTGTTTTTTTTTTTTTACATGTAGAGCCAGCATAACATCCTACTTTATCAATAGAGTTTGTTTTTTTTTTTACATGTAGAGCCAGCATAACATCCTACTTTATCAATAGAGTTTGTTTTTTTTTTTTACATGTAGAGCCAGCATAACATCCTACTTTATCAATAGAGTTTGTTTTTTTTTTTTTACATGTAGAGCCAGCATAACATCCTACTTTATCAATAGAGTTTGTTTTTGTTTTTTTTACATGTAGAGCCAGCATAACATCCTACTTTATCAATAGAGTTTGTTTTTTTTTTTTTTACATGTAGAGCCAGCATAACATCCTACTTTATCAATAGAGTTTGTTTTTGTTTTTTTACATGTAGAGCCAGCATAACATCCTACTTTATCAATAGAGTTTGTTTTTTTTTTTTTACATGTAGAGCCAGCATAACATCCTACTTTATCAATAGAGTTTGTTTTTGTTTTTTTTTTTACATGTAGAGCCAGCATAACATCCTACTTTATCAATAGAGTTTGTTTTTTTTTTTTACATGTAGAGCCAGCATAACATCCTACTTTATCAATAGAGTTTGTTTTTTTATTTTTTTACATGTAGAGCCAGCATAACATCCTACTTTATCAATAGAGTTTTTTTTTTTTTTTTTAGAGCCAGCATAACATCCTTTTTTTACATGTAGAGCCAGCATAACATCCTACTTTATCAATAGAGTTTGTTTTGTTTTTTACATGTAGAGCCAGCATAACATCCTACTTTATCAATAGAGTTTGTTTTTTTTTTTTACATGTAGAGCCAGCATAACATCCTACTTTATCAATAGAGTTTGTTTTTTTTTTTTTTTTTACATGTAGAGCCAGCATAACATCCTACTTTATCAATAGAGTTTGTTTTTTTTTTTTACATGTAGAGCCAGCATAACATCCTACTTTATCAATAGAGTTTGTTTTTGTTTTTTTACATGTAGAGCCAGCATAACATCCTACTTTATCAATAGAGTTTGTTTTTTTTTTTTTTACATGTAGAGCCAGCATAACATCCTACTTTATCAATAGAGTTTGTTTTTTGTTTTTTTACATGTAGAGCCAGCATAACATCCTACTTTATCAATAGAGTTTGTTTTTTTTTTTTTACATGTAGAGCCAGCATAACATCCTACTTTATCAATAGAGTTTGTTTTTTTTTTTTTACATGTAGAGCCAGCATAACATCCTACTTTATCAATAGAGTTTGTTTTGTTTTTTTACATGTAGAGCCAGCATAACATCCTACTTTATCAATAGAGTTTGTTTTTTTTTTTTACATGTATGAGCCAGCATAACATCCTACTTTATCAATAGAGTTTGTTTTTTTTTTTTACATGTAGAGCCAGCATAACATCCTACTTTATCAATAGAGTTTGTTTTTGTTTTTTTACATGTAGAGCCAGCATAACATCCTACTTTATCAATAGAGTTTGTTTTTTGTTTTTTTACATGTAGAGCCAGCATAACATCCTACTTTATCAATAGAGTTTGTTTTTTTTTTTTTTACATGTAGAGCCAGCATAACATCCTACTTTATCAATAGAGTTTGTTTTTTTTTTTACATGTAGAGCCAGCATAACATCCTACTTTATCAATAGAGTTTGTTTTTTTTTTTTTACATGTAGAGCCAGCATAACATCCTACTTTATCAATAGAGTTTGTTTTGTTTTTTTACATGTAGAGCCAGCATAACATCCTACTTTATCAATAGAGTTTGTTTTTTTTTTTTTACATGTAGAGCCAGCATAACATCCTACTTTATCAATAGAGTTTTTTTGTTTTTTACATGTAGAGCCAGCATAACATCCTACTTTATCAATAGAGTTTGTTTTTTTTTTTTACATGTAGAGCCAGCATAACATCCTACTTTATCAATAGAGTTTGTTTTGTTTTTTTTTTACATGTAGAGCCAGCATAACATCCTACTTTATCAATAGAGTTTGTTTTTTTTTTTACATGTAGAGCCAGCATAACATCCTACTTTATCAATAGAGTTTGTTTTGTTTTTTTACATGTAGAGCCAGCATAACATCCTACTTTATCAATAGAGTTTGTTTTTTTTTTTTGTTTTTTACATGTAGAGCCAGCATAACATCCTACTTTATCAATAGAGTTTGTTTTTGTTTTTTTACATGTAGAGCCAGCATAACATCCTACTTTATCAATAGAGTTTGTTTTTTGTTTTTTTACATGTAGAGCCAGCATAACATCCTACTTTATCAATAGAGTTTGTTTTTTTTTTTTACATGTAGAGCCAGCATAACATCCTACTTTATCAATAGAGTTTGTTTTTTTTTTTTTACATGTAGAGCCAGCATAACATCCTACTTTATCAATAGAGTTTGTTTTTTTTTTTTTACATGTAGAGCCAGCATAACATCCTACTTTATCAATAGAGTTTGTTTTTTTTTTTTTTACATGTAGAGCCAGCATAACATCCTACTTTATCAATAGAGTTTGTTTTTTTTTTTTACATGTAGAGCCAGCATAACATCCTACTTTATCAATAGAGTTTGTTTTTGTTTTTTACATGTAGAGCCAGCATAACATCCTACTTTATCAATAGAGTTTGTTTTTTTTTTTTTACATGTAGAGCCAGCATAACATCCTACTTTATCAATAGAGTTTGTTTTTTTTTTTTTACATGTAGAGCCAGCATAACATCCTACTTTATCAATAGAGTTTGTTTTTTTTTTTTACATGTAGAGCCAGCATAACATCCTACTTTATCAATAGAGTTTGTTTTTTTTTTTTACATGTAGAGCCAGCATAACATCCTACTTTATCAATAGAGTTTTTTGAGTTTTTTTTTTTTTACATGTAGAGCCAGCATAACATCCTACTTTATCAATAGAGTTTGTTTTTCTTTTTTACATGTAGAGCCAGCATAACATCCTACTTTATCAATAGAGTTTGTTTTTTTTTTTTACATGTAGAGCCAGCATAACATCCTACTTTATCAATAGAGTTTGTTTTTTTTTTTTTTACATGTAGAGCCAGCATAACATCCTACTTTATCAATAGAGTTTGTTTTGTTTTTTTACATGTAGAGCCAGCATAACATCCTACTTTATCAATAGAGTTTGTTTTTGTTTTTTACATGTAGAGCCAGCATAACATCCTACTTTATCAATAGAGTTTGTTTTTGTTTTTTTACATGTAGAGCCAGCATAACATCCTACTTTATCAATAGAGTTTGTTTTTGTTTTTTTACATGTAGAGCCAGCATAACATCCTACTTTATCAATAGAGTTTGTTTTTTTTTTTTACATGTAGAGCCAGCATAACATCCTACTTTATCAATAGAGTTTGTTTTTTTTTTTTACATGTAGAGCCAGCATAACATCCTACTTTATCAATAGAGTTTGTTTTTGTTTTTTTACATGTAGAGCCAGCATAACATCCTACTTTATCAATAGAGTTTGTTTTTTTTTTTTTACATGTAGAGCCAGCATAACATCCTACTTTATCAATAGAGTTTGTTTTGTTTTTTTACATGTAGAGCCAGCATAACATCCTACTTTATCAATAGAGTTTGTTTTGTTTTTTTACATGTAGAGCCAGCATAACATCCTACTTTATCAATAGAGTTTGTTTTTGTTTTTTTACATGTAGAGCCAGCATAACATCCTACTTTATCAATAGAGTTTGTTTTTTTTTTTTTACATGTAGAGCCAGCATAACATCCTACTTTATCAATAGAGTTTGTTTTTTTTTTTTTACATGTAGAGCCAGCATAACATCCTACTTTATCAATAGAGTTTTTTTTTTTTTTTTACATGTAGAGCCAGCATAACATCCTACTTTATCAATAGAGTTTGTTTTTTTTTTTTTACATGTAGAGCCAGCATAACATCCTACTTTATCAATAGAGTTTGTTTTGTTTTTTTACATGTAGAGCCAGCATAACATCCTACTTTATCAATAGAGTTTGTTTTTTTTTTTTTACATGTAGAGCCAGCATAACATCCTACTTTATCAATAGAGTTTTTTTTTTGTTTTTTACATGTAGAGCCAGCATAACATCCTACTTTATCAATAGAGTTTGTTTTTTGTTTTTTACATGTAGAGCCAGCATAACATCCTACTTTATCAATAGAGTTTGTTTTTTTTTTTTTTACATGTAGAGCCAGCATAACATCCTACTTTATCAATAGAGTTTGTTTTTTTTTTTTTACATGTAGAGCCAGCATAACATCCTACTTTATCAATAGAGTTTGTTTTTTTTTTTTTACATGTAGAGCCAGCATAACATCCTACTTTATCAATAGAGTTTGTTTTTTTTTTTTACATGTAAAGCCAGCATAACATCCTACTTTATCAATAGAGTTTGTTTTTTTATTTTTCTACATGTAGAGCCAGCATAACATCCTACTTTATCAATAGAGTTTGTTTTTGTTTTTTACATGTAGAGCCAGCATAACATCCTACTTTATCAATAGAGTTTGTTTTTTTTTTTTACATGTAGAGCCAGCATAACATCCTACTTTATCAATAGAGTTTGTTTTTTTTTTTTACATGTAGAGCCAGCATAACATCCTACTTTATCAATAGAGTTTCTTACTTTTTTTTGTTTTTTTACATGTAGAGCCAGCATAACATCCTACTTTATCAATAGAGTTTGTTTTTTTTTTTTACATGTAGAGCCAGCATAACATCCTACTTTATCAATAGAGTTTGTTTTTTGTTTTTTACATGTAGAGCCAGCATAACATCCTACTTTATCAATAGAGTTTGTTTTTTTTTTTTTACATGTAGAGCCAGCATAACATCCTACTTTATCAATAGAGTTTGTTTTTTTTTTTACATGTAGAGCCAGCATAACATCCTACTTTATCAATAGAGTTTGTTTTTTTTTTTTTACATGTAGAGCCAGCATAACATCCTACTTTATCAATAGAGTTTGTTTTTTTTTTTTACATGTAGAGCCAGCATAACATCCTACTTTATCAATAGAGTTTGTTTTTGTTTTTTTTACATGTAGAGCCAGCATAACATCCTACTTTATCAATAGAGTTTGTTTTTGTTTTTTTACATGTAGAGCCAGCATAACATCCTACTTTATCAATAGAGTTTGTTTTTGTTTTTTTACATGTAGAGCCAGCATAACATCCTACTTTATCAATAGAGTTTGTTTTTTTTTTTTTACATGTAGAGCCAGCATAACATCCTACTTTATCAATAGAGTTTGTTTTTGTTTTTTTACATGTAGAGCCAGCATAACATCCTACTTTATCAATAGAGTTTGTTTTTTTTTTTTTTACATGTAGAGCCAGCATAACATCCTACTTTATCAATAGAGTTTGTTTTTTTTTTTTACATGTAGAGCCAGCATAACATCCTACTTTATCAATAGAGTTTGTTTTGTTTTTTTACATGTAGAGCCAGCATAACATCCTACTTTATCAATAGAGTTTGTTTTTGTTTTTTTACATGTAGAGCCAGCATAACATCCTACTTTATCAATAGAGTTTGTTTTTGTTTTTTTACATGTAGAGCCAGCATAACATCCTACTTTATCAATAGAGTTTGTTTTTGTTTTTTTTACATGTAGAGCCAGCATAACATCCTACTTTATCAATAGAGTTTGTTTTTTTTTTTTTACATGTAGAGCCAGCATAACATCCTACTTTATCAATAGAGTTTGTTTTTGTTTTTTTACATGTAGAGCCAGCATAACATCCTACTTTATCAATAGAGTTTGTTTTTTTTTTTTTTACATGTAGAGCCAGCATAACATCCTACTTTATCAATAGAGTTTGTTTTTTTTTTTTTACATGTAGAGCCAGCATAACATCCTACTTTATCAATAGAGTTTGTTTTGTTTTTTTACATGTAGAGCCAGCATAACATCCTACTTTATCAATAGAGTTTGTTTTTTTTTTTTTACATGTAGAGCCAGCATAACATCCTACTTTATCAATAGAGTTTGTTTTTACATGTTTTTTTACATGTAGAGTTTGTTTTTGTTTTTTACCAGCATAACATCCTACTTTATCAATAGAGTTTGTTTTTTTTTTTTTTACATGTAGAGCCAGCATAACATCCTACTTTATCAATAGAGTTTGTTTTTTTTTTTTTACATGTAGAGCCAGCATAACATCCTACTTTATCAATAGAGTTTGTTTTTTTTTTTTTTTACATGTAGAGCCAGCATAACATCCTACTTTATCAATAGAGTTTGTTTTTTTTTTTACATGTAAAGCCAGCATAACATCCTACTTTATCAATAGAGTTTGTTTTTTTTTTTTACATGTAGAGCCAGCATAACATCCTACTTTATCAATAGAGTTTGTTTTTGTTTTTTACATGTAGAGCCAGCATAACATCCTACTTTATCAATAGAGTTTGTTTTTTTTTTTTACATGTAGAGCCAGCATAACATCCTACTTTATCAATAGAGTTTGTTTTTTTTTTTTTACATGTAGAGCCAGCATAACATCCTACTTTATCAATAGAGTTTGTTTTGTTTTTTTTACATGTAGAGCCAGCATAACATCCTACTTTATCAATAGAGTTTGTTTTGTTTTTTTTTTTACATGTAGAGCCAGCATAACATCCTACTTTATCAATAGAGTTTGTTTTTTTTTTTTACATGTAGAGCCAGCATAACATCCTACTTTATCAATAGAGTTTGTTTTTTTTTTTTTTACATGTAGAGCCAGCATAACATCCTACTTTATCAATAGAGTTTGTTTTTTTTTTTTACATGTAGAGCCAGCATAACATCCTACTTTATCAATAGAGTTTGTTTTTTTTTTTTACATGTAGAGCCAGCATAACATCCTACTTTATCAATAGAGTTTGTTTTTGTTTTTTTTACATGTAGAGCCAGCATAACATCCTACTTTATCAATAGAGTTTGTTTTTGTTTTTACATGTAAAGCCAGCATAACATCCTACTTTATCAATAGAGTTTTTTTTTTTTTTTTACATGTAGAGCCAGCATAACATCCTACTTTATCAATAGAGTTTGTTTTTGTTTTTTACATGTAGAGCCAGCATAACATCCTACTTTATCAATAGAGTTTGTTTTTTTTTTTTTTACATGTAGAGCCAGCATAACATCCTACTTTATCAATAGAGTTTGTTTTTGTTTTTTTACATGTAGAGCCAGCATAACATCCTACTTTATCAATAGAGTTTGTTTTTTTTTTTTACATGTAGAGCCAGCATAACATCCTACTTTATCAATAGAGTTTGTTTTGTTTTTTTACATGTAGAGCCAGCATAACATCCTACTTTATCAATAGAGTTTGTTTTTGTTTTTTTACATGTAGAGCCAGCATAACATCCTACTTTATCAATAGAGTTTGTTTTTGTTTTTTTACATGTAGAGCCAGCATAACATCCTACTTTATCAATAGAGTTTGTTTTTTTTTTTTTACATGTAGAGCCAGCATAACATCCTACTTTATCAATAGAGTTTGTTTTTGTTTTTTACATGTAGAGCCAGCATAACATCCTACTTTATCAATAGAGTTTGTTTTTTTTTTTTTACATGTAGAGCCAGCATAACATCCTACTTTATCAATAGAGTTTGTTTTTTTTTTTTTACATGTAGAGCCAGCATAACATCCTACTTTATCAATAGAGTTTGTTTTTTTTTTTTTACATGTAGAGCCAGCATAACATCCTACTTTATCAATAGAGTTTGTTTTTGTTTTTTACATGTAGAGCCAGCATAACATCCTACTTTATCAATAGAGTTTGTTTTTTTTTTTTTTACATGTAGAGCCAGCATAACATCCTACTTTATCAATAGAGTTTGTTTTTGTTTTTACATGTAAAGCCAGCATAACATCCTACTTTATCAATAGAGTTTGTTTTTTATTTTTTTACATGTAGAGCCAGCATAACATCCTACTTTATCAATAGAGTTTGTTTTTTTTTTTTTACATGTAGAGCCAGCATAACATCCTACTTTATCAATAGAGTTTGTTTTTTTTTTTTTACATGTAGAGCCAGCATAACATCCTACTTTATCAATAGAGTTTGTTTTTTTTTTTTACATGTAGAGCCAGCATAACATCCTACTTTATCAATAGAGTTTGTTTTTTTTTTTTACATGTAGAGCCAGCATAACATCCTACTTTATCAATAGAGTTTGTTTTTTTTTTTTTACATGTAGAGCCAGCATAACATCCTACTTTATCAATAGAGTTTGTTTTTTTTTTTTTTACATGTAGAGCCAGCATAACATCCTACTTTATCAATAGAGTTTGTTTTTTTTTTTTTACATGTAGAGCCAGCATAACATCCTACTTTATCAATAGAGTTTGTTTTGTTTTTTACATGTAGAGCCAGCATAACATCCTACTTTATCAATAGAGTTTGTTTTGTTTTTTACATGTAGAGCCAGCATAACATCCTACTTTATCAATAGAGTTTGTTTTTTTTTTTTTACATGTAGAGCCAGCATAACATCCTACTTTATCAATAGAGTTTGTTTTTTTTTTTTACATGTAGAGCCAGCATAACATCCTACTTTATCAATAGAGTTTGTTTTTTTTTTTTTTTACATGTAGAGCCAGCATAACATCCTACTTTATCAATAGAGTTTGTTTTTTTTTTTTTACATGTAGAGCCAGCATAACATCCTACTTTATCAATAGAGTTTGTTTTTTTTTTTTTACATGTAGAGCCAGCATAACATCCTACTTTATCAATAGAGTTTGTTTTTTTTTTTACATGTAGAGCCAGCATAACATCCTACTTTATCAATAGAGTTTGTTTTTTTTTTTTTACATGTAGAGCCAGCATAACATCCTACTTTATCAATAGAGTTTGTTTTTCTTTTTTACATGTAGAGCCAGCATAACATCCTACTTTATCAATAGAGTTTGTTTTTTTTTTTACATGTAGAGCCAGCATAACATCCTACTTTATCAATAGAGTTTGTTTTTGTTTTTTTACATGTAAAGCCAGCATAACATCCTACTTTATCAATAGAGTTTGTTTTTTTATTTTTTTACATGTAGAGCCAGCATAACATCCTACTTTATCAATAGAGTTTGTTTTTGTTTTTTTACATGTAGAGCCAGCATAACATCCTACTTTATCAATAGAGTTTGTTTTTTTTTTTTACATGTAGAGCCAGCATAACATCCTACTTTATCAATAGAGTTTGTTTTTGTTTTTTTACATGTAGAGCCAGCATAACATCCTACTTTATCAATAGAGTTTGTTTTTTTTTTTTTTACATGTAGAGCCAGCATAACATCCTACTTTATCAATAGAGTTTGTTTTTTTTTTTTTACATGTAGAGCCAGCATAACATCCTACTTTATCAATAGAGTTTGTTTTTGTTTTTTTACATGTAGAGCCAGCATAACATCCTACTTTATCAATAGAGTTTGTTTTTGTTTTTTTTTTTTTTACATGTAGAGCCAGCATAACATCCTACTTTATCAATAGAGTTTGTTTTTTTTTTTTTACATGTAGAGCCAGCATAACATCCTACTTTATCAATAGAGTTTGTTTTTGTTTTTACATGTAAAGCCAGCATAACATCCTACTTTATCAATAGAGTTTGTTTTTTTTTTTTTACATGTAGAGCCAGCATAACATCCTACTTTATCAATAGAGTTTGTTTTTTTTTTTTTACATGTAGAGCCAGCATAACATCCTACTTTATCAATAGAGTTTGTTTTGTTTTTTTACATGTAGAGCCAGCATAACATCCTACTTTATCAATAGAGTTTGTTTTTGTTTTTTACATGTAGAGCCAGCATAACATCCTACTTTATCAATAGAGTTTGTTTTTTTTTTTTACATGTAGAGCCAGCATAACATCCTACTTTATCAATAGAGTTTGTTTTGTTTTTTTTGTTTTTTTTACATGTAGAGCCAGCATAACATCCTACTTTATCAATAGAGTTTGTTTTGTTTTTTTACATGTAGAGCCAGCATAACATCCTACTTTATCAATAGAGTTTGTTTTTACATGTTTTTTTACATGTAGAGCCAGCATAACATCCTACTTTATCAATAGAGTTTGTTTTTTGTTTTTTTACATGTAGAGCCAGCATAACATCCTACTTTATCAATAGAGTTTGTTTTTGTTTTTTTACATGTAGAGCCAGCATAACATCCTACTTTATCAATAGAGTTTTTTTTTTTTTTTACATGTAGAGCCAGCATAACATCCTACTTTATCAATAGAGTTTGTTTTTGTTTTTTACATGTAGAGCCAGCATAACATCCTACTTTATCAATAGAGTTTGTTTTTGTTTTTTACATGTAGAGCCAGCATAACATCCTACTTTATCAATAGAGTTTGTTTTTGTTTTTTACATGTAGAGCCAGCATAACATCCTACTTTATCAATAGTTTTGTTTGCATAACATCCTACTTTATCAATTTTTTTGTTTTTTACATGTAGAGCCAGCATAACATCCTACTTTATCAATAGAGTTTGTTTTTTTTTTTTACATGTAGAGCCAGCATAACATCCTACTTTATCAATAGAGTTTTTTTTTGTTTTTTTACATGTAGAGCCAGCATAACATCCTACTTTATCAATAGAGTTTGTTTTTGTTTTTTTACATGTAGAGCCAGCATAACATCCTACTTTATCAATAGAGTTTGTTTTTTTTTTTTTTACATGTAGAGCCAGCATAACATCCTACTTTATCAATAGAGTTTGTTTTTTTTTTTTTTTACATGTAGAGCCAGCATAACATCCTACTTTATCAATAGAGTTTGTTTTTTTTTTTTTTTACATGTAGAGCCAGCATAACATCCTACTTTATCAATAGAGTTTGTTTTTTTTTTTTTACATGTAGAGCCAGCATAACATCCTACTTTATCAATAGAGTTTGTTTTTTTTTTTTTACATGTAGAGCCAGCATAACATCCTACTTTATCAATAGAGTTTGTTTTTTTTTTTTTTACATGTAGAGCCAGCATAACATCCTACTTTATCAATAGAGTTTGTTTTTTTTTTTACATGTAAAGCCAGCATAACATCCTACTTTATCAATAGAGTTTGTTTTTTTTTTTTTACATGTAGAGCCAGCATAACATCCTACTTTATCAATAGAGTTTGTTTTTCTTTTTTACATGTAGAGCCAGCATAACATCCTACTTTATCAATAGAGTTTGTTTTTTTTTTTTTACATGTAGAGCCAGCATAACATCCTACTTTATCAATAGAGTTTGTTTTTTTTTTTTTACATGTAGAGCCAGCATAACATCCTACTTTATCAATAGAGTTTGTTTTTGTTTTTTTACATGTAGAGCCAGCATAACATCCTACTTTATCAATAGAGTTTGTTTTTGTTTTTTTACATGTAGAGCCAGCATAACATCCTACTTTATCAATAGAGTTTGTTTTTGTTTTTTACATGTAGAGCCAGCATAACATCCTACTTTATCAATAGAGTTTTGTTTTTTTTACATGTAGAGCCAGCATAACATCCTACTTTATCAATAGAGTTTGTTTTTTTTTTTTATATGTAGAGCCAGCATAACATCCTACTTTATCAATAGAGTTTGTTTTTTTTTTTTTACATGTAGAGCCAGCATAACATCCTACTTTATCAATAGAGTTTGTTTTTTTTTTTTTACATGTAGAGCCAGCATAACATCCTACTTTATCAATAGAGTTTGTTTTGTTTTTTTACATGTAGAGCCAGCATAACATCCTACTTTATCAATAGAGTTTGTTTTTTTTTTTTTACATGTAGAGCCAGCATAACATCCTACTTTATCAATAGAGTTTGTTTTTTTTTTTTTTTTTTACATGTAGAGCCAGCATAACATCCTACTTTATCAATAGAGTTTGTTTTTTTTTTTTACATGTAGAGCCAGCATAACATCCTACTTTATCAATAGAGTTTGTTTTTTTTTTTTTACATGTAGAGCCAGCATAACATCCTACTTTATCAATAGAGTTTGTTTTTTTTTTTTTTTTACATGTAGAGCCAGCATAACATCCTACTTTATCAATAGAGTTTGTTTTTGTTTTTTTACATGTAGAGCCAGCATAACATCCTACTTTATCAATAGAGTTTGTTTTTGTTTTTTACATGTAGAGCCAGCATAACATCCTACTTTATCAATAGAGTTTGTTTTTTTTTTTTTACATGTAGAGCCAGCATAACATCCTACTTTATCAATAGAGTTTGTTTTTTTTTTTTTTACATGTAGAGCCAGCATAACATCCTACTTTATCAATAGAGTTTGTTTTTTTTTTTTTACATGTAGAGCCAGCATAACATCCTACTTTATCAATAGAGTTTGTTTTGTTTTTTTTTACATGTAGAGCCAGCATAACATCCTACTTTATCAATAGAGTTTGTTTTTGTTTTTTTTACATGTAGAGCCAGCATAACATCTTACTTTATCAATAGAGTTTGTTTTTGTTTTTTTACATGTAGAGCCAGCATAACATCCTACTTTATCAATAGAGTTTGTTTTTTTTTTTTACATGTAGAGCCAGCATAACATCCTACTTTATCAATAGAGTTTGTTTTTTTTTTTACATGTAGAGCCAGCATAACATCCTACTTTATCAATAGAGTTTGTTTTTTTTTTTTTTTTACATGTAGAGCCAGCATAACATCCTACTTTATCAATAGAGTTTGTTTTTTTTTTTTACATGTAGAGCCAGCATAACATCCTACTTTATCAATAGAGTTTGTTTTTTTTTTTTTACATGTAGAGCCAGCATAACATCCTACTTTATCAATAGAGTTTGTTTTGTTTTTTTACATGTAGAGCCAGCATAACATCCTACTTTATCAATAGAGTTTGTTTTTTTTTTTTTACATGTAGAGCCAGCATAACATCCTACTTTATCAATAGAGTTTGTTTTTTTTTTTTACATGTAGAGCCAGCATAACATCCTACTTTATCAATAGAGTTTGTTTTTGTTTTTTTACATGTAGAGCCAGCATAACATCCTACTTTATCAATAGAGTTTGTTTTTGTTTTTTACATGTAGAGCCAGCATAACATCCTACTTTATCAATAGAGTTTGTTTTTTTTTTTTACATGTAGAGCCAGCATAACATCCTACTTTATCAATAGAGTTTGTTTTTGTTTTTTTTACATGTAGAGCCAGCATAACATCCTACTTTATCAATAGAGTTTGTTTTTGTTTTTACATGTAAAGCCAGCATAACATCCTACTTTATCAATAGAGTTTGTTTTTTTTTTTTTTACATGTAGAGCCAGCATAACATCCTACTTTATCAATAGAGTTTGTTTTGTTTTTTTACATGTAGAGCCAGCATAACATCCTACTTTATCAATAGAGTTTGTTTTGTTTTTTTACATGTAGAGCCAGCATAACATCCTACTTTATCAATAGAGTTTGTTTTTGTTTTTTTACATGTAGAGCCAGCATAACATCCTACTTTATCAATAGAGTTTTTTTTTTTTTTTTACATGTAGAGCCAGCATAACATCCTACTTTATCAATAGAGTTTGTTTTTTATTTTTTTTACATGTAGAGCCAGCATAACATCCTACTTTATCAATAGAGTTTGTTTTTGTTTTTTTTACATGTAGAGCCAGCATAACATCCTACTTTATCAATAGAGTTTGTTTTTTTTTTTTTTACATGTAGAGCCAGCATAACATCCTACTTTATCAATAGAGTTTGTTTTTGTTTTTTACATGTAGAGCCAGCATAACATCCTACTTTATCAATAGAGTTTGTTTTTTTTTTTTTACATGTAGAGCCAGCATAACATCCTACTTTATCAATAGAGTTTGTTTTTTTTTTTTACATGTAGAGCCAGCATAACATCCTACTTTATCAATAGAGTTTGTTTTTTTTTTTTACATGTAGAGCCAGCATAACATCCTACTTTATCAATAGAGTTTGTTTTTTTTTTTTACATGTAGAGCCAGCATAACATCCTACTTTATCAATAGAGTTTGTTTTTTTTTTTTACATGTAGAGCCAGCATAACATCCTACTTTATCAATAGAGTTTGTTTTTTGTTTTTTACATGTAGAGCCAGCATAACATCCTACTTTATCAATAGAGTTTGTTTTTTTTTTTTTTACATGTAGAGCCAGCATAACATCCTACTTTATCAATAGAGTTTGTTTTGTTTTTTTACATGTAGAGCCAGCATAACATCCTACTTTATCAATAGAGTTTGTTTTTTTTTTTTTACATGTAGAGCCAGCATAACATCCTACTTTATCAATAGAGTTTGTTTTTTTTTTTTTACATGTAGAGCCAGCATAACATCCTACTTTATCAATAGAGTTTGTTTTTTTTTTTACATGTAGAGCCAGCATAACATCCTACTTTATCAATAGAGTTTGTATTTTTTGTTTTTTACATGTAGAGCCAGCATAACATCCTACTTTATCAATAGAGTTGTTTTTTTTTTTTTACATGTAGAGCCAGCATAACATCCTACTTTATCAATAGAGTTTGTTTTGTTTTTTTACATGTAGAGCCAGCATAACATCCTACTTTATCAATAGAGTTTGTTTTGTTTTTTTACATGTAGAGCCAGCATAACATCCTACTTTATCAATAGAGTTTGTTTTTGTTTTTTTTACATGTAGAGCCAGCATAACATCCTACTTTATCAATAGAGTTTGTTTTTTTTTTTTTACATGTAGAGCCAGCATAACATCCTACTTTATCAATAGAGTTTGTTTTTTTTTTTTTTACATGTAGAGCCAGCATAACATCCTACTTTATCAATAGAGTTTGTTTTTTTTTTTTACATGTAGAGCCAGCATAACATCCTACTTTATCAATAGAGTTTGTTTTTTTTTTTTACATGTAGAGCCAGCATAACATCCTACTTTATCAATAGAGTTTGTTTTTTTTTTTTTACATGTAGAGCCAGCATAACATCCTACTTTATCAATAGAGTTTGTTTTTTTTTTTTACATGTAGAGCCAGCATAACATCCTACTTTATCAATAGAGTTTGCATAACATCCTACTTTTTTTTTTTTTTTACATGTAGAGCCAGCATAACATCCTACTTTATCAATAGAGTTTGTTTTTGTTTTTACATGTAGAGCCAGCATAACATCCTACTTTATCAATAGAGTTTGTTTTTTTTTTTTTACATGTAGAGCCAGCATAACATCCTACTTTATCAATAGAGTTTGTTTTTGTTTTTTTACATGTAGAGCCAGCATAACATCCTACTTTATCAATAGAGTTTGTTTTGTTTTTTTACATGTAGAGCCAGCATAACATCCTACTTTATCAATAGAGTTTGTTTTTTTTTTTTACATGTAGAGCCAGCATAACATCCTACTTTATCAATAGAGTTTGTTTTTTTTTTTTTTTTTACATGTAGAGCCAGCATAACATCCTACTTTATCAATAGAGTTTGTTTTGTTTTTTTACATGTAGAGCCAGCATAACATCCTACTTTATCAATAGAGTTTGTTTTTTTTTTTTTACATGTAGAGCCAGCATAACATCCTACTTTATCAATAGAGTTTGTTTTGTTTTTTTTACATGTAGAGCCAGCATAACATCCTACTTTATCAATAGAGTTTTTTTTTTTTTTTTTACATGTAGAGCCAGCATAACATCCTACTTTATCAATAGAGTTTGTTTTTTTTTTTTTACATGTAGAGCCAGCATAACATCCTACTTTATCAATAGAGTTTGTTTTTTTTTTTTTACATGTAGAGCCAGCATAACATCCTACTTTATCAATAGAGTTTGTTTTTGTTTTTTTTTTTTACATGTAGAGCCAGCATAACATCCTACTTTATCAATAGAGTTTGTTTTTTTTTTTTTACATGTAGAGCCAGCATAACATCCTACTTTATCAATAGAGTTTGTTTTTTTTTTTACATGTAGAGCCAGCATAACATCCTACTTTATCAATAGAGTTTGTTTTTTTTTTTTACATGTAGAGCCAGCATAACATCCTACTTTATCAATAGAGTTTGTTTTGTTTTTTTACATGTAGAGCCAGCATAACATCCTACTTTATCAATAGAGTTTGTTTTGTTTTTTTTACATGTAGAGCCAGCATAACATCCTACTTTATCAATAGAGTTTGTTTTTTTTTTTACATGTAGAGCCAGCATAACATCCTACTTTATCAATAGAGTTTGTTTTTTTTTTTTTACATGTAGAGCCAGCATAACATCCTACTTTATCAATAGAGTTTGTTTTTTTTTTTTTACATGTAAAGCCAGCATAACATCCTACTTTATCAATAGAGTTTGTTTTTTTTTTTTTTTACATGTAGAGCCAGCATAACATCCTACTTTATCAATAGAGTTTTTTTTTTTTTTTTTTACATGTAGAGCCAGCATAACATCCTACTTTATCAATAGAGTTTGTTTTTTTTTTTTTTACATGTAGAGCCAGCATAACATCCTACTTTATCAATAGAGTTTGTTTTGTTTTTTTACATGTAGAGCCAGCATAACATCCTACTTTATCAATAGAGTTTGTTTTTTTTTTTTTACATGTAGAGCCAGCATAACATCCTACTTTATCAATAGAGTTTGTTTTTGTTTTTTTTACATGTAGAGCCAGCATAACATCCTACTTTATCAATAGAGTTTGTTTTTGTTTTTTTACATGTAGAGCCAGCATAACATCCTACTTTATCAATAGAGTTTGTTTTTTTTTTTTTACATGTAGAGCCAGCATAACATCCTACTTTATCAATAGAGTTTGTTTTTGTTTTTACATGTAAAGCCAGCATAACATCCTACTTTATCAATAGAGTTTGTTTTTTTTTTTTTTACATGTAGAGCCAGCATAACATCCTACTTTATCAATAGAGTTTGTTTTTGTTTTTTTACATGTAGAGCCAGCATAACATCCTACTTTATCAATAGAGTTTGTTTTTTTTTTTTACATGTAGAGCCAGCATAACATCCTACTTTATCAATAGAGTTTGTTTTGTTTTTTTTACATGTAGAGCCAGCATAACATCCTACTTTATCAATAGAGTTTGTTTTGTTTTTTTACATGTAGAGCCAGCATAACATCCTACTTTATCAATAGAGTTTGTTTTTTTATTTTTCTACATGTAGAGCCTGCATAACATCCTACTTTATCAATAGAGTTTGTTTTTTTTTTTTTACATGTAGAGCCAGCATAACATCCTACTTTATCAATAGAGTTTGTTTTGTTTTTTTACATGTAGAGCCAGCATAACATCCTACTTTATCAATAGAGTTTGTTTTTTTTTTTACATGTAGAGCCAGCATAACATCCTACTTTATCAATAGAGTTTGTTTTGTTTTTTACATGTAGAGCCAGCATAACATCCTACTTTATCAATAGAGTTTGTTTTTGTTTTTTACATGTAGAGCCAGCATAACATCCTACTTTATCAATAGAGTTTGTTTTTGTTTTTTTACATGTAGAGCCAGCATAACATCCTACTTTATCAATAGAGTTTGTTTTTGTTTTTACATGTAGAGCCAGCATAACATCCTACTTTATCAATAGAGTTTGTTTTGTTTTTTTACATGTAGAGCCAGCATAACATCCTACTTTATCAATAGAGTTTGTTTTTTTTTTTTACATGTAGAGCCAGCATAACATCCTACTTTATCAATAGAGTTTGTTTTTTTTTTTTTTACATGTAGAGCCAGCATAACATCCTACTTTATCAATAGAGTTTGTTTTTTTTTTTTTACATGTAGAGCCAGCATAACATCCTACTTTATCAATAGAGTTTGTTTTTTTTTTTTACATGTAGAGCCAGCATAACATCCTACTTTATCAATAGAGTTTTTGTTTTGTTTTTTTACATGTAGAGCCAGCATAACATCCTACTTTATCAATAGAGTTTGTTTTTTTTTTTTTTACATGTAGAGCCAGCATAACATCCTACTTTATCAATAGAGTTTGTTTTTTTGTTTTTTACATGTAGAGCCAGCATAACATCCTACTTTATCAATAGAGTTTGTTTTTGTTTTTTACATGTAGAGCCAGCATAACATCCTACTTTATCAATAGAGTTTGTTTTTTTTTTTTTTACATGTAGAGCCAGCATAACATCCTACTTTATCAATAGAGTTTTTTTTGTTTTTTTACATGTAGAGCCAGCATAACATCCTACTTTATCAATAGAGTTTGTTTTTTGTTTTTTTACATGTAGAGCCAGCATAACATCCTACTTTATCAATAGAGTTTGTTTTTTTTTTTTTACATGTAGAGCCAGCATAACATCCTACTTTATCAATAGAGTTTGTTTTTTTTTTTTTTACATGTAGAGCCAGCATAACATCCTACTTTATCAATAGAGTTTGTTTTGTTTTTTTACATGTAGAGCCAGCATAACATCCTACTTTATCAATAGAGTTTGTTTTGTTTTTTTTACATGTAGAGCCAGCATAACATCCTACTTTATCAATAGAGTTTGTTTTTTTTTTTACATGTAGAGCCAGCATAACATCCTACTTTATCAATAGAGTTTGTTTTTTTTTTTTTACATGTAGAGCCAGCATAACATCCTACTTTATCAATAGAGTTTGTTTTTGTTTTTTACATGTAGAGCCAGCATAACATCCTACTTTATCAATAGAGTTTTTTCTACATGTAGAGCCAGCATAACATCCTACTTTATCAATTTTTTTTTTTTTTTTTACATGTAGAGCCAGCATAACATCCTACTTTATCAATAGAGTTTGTTTTTTTTTTTTACATGTAGAGCCAGCATAACATCCTACTTTATCAATAGAGTTTGTTTTTTTTTTTTACATGTAGAGCCAGCATAACATCCTACTTTATCAATAGAGTTTGTTTTTGTTTTTTTACATGTAGAGCCAGCATAACATCCTACTTTATCAATAGAGTTTGTTTTTTGTTTTTTACATGTAGAGCCAGCATAACATCCTACTTTATCAATAGAGTTTGTTTTGTTTTTTTACATGTAGAGCCAGCATAACATCCTACTTTATCAATAGAGTTTGTTTTTTTTTTTTTACATGTAGAGCCAGCATAACATCCTACTTTATCAATAGAGTTTGTTTTTGTTTTTTTACATGTAGAGCCAGCATAACATCCTACTTTATCAATAGAGTTTGTTTTTGTTTTTTTACATGTAGAGCCAGCATAACATCCTACTTTATCAATAGAGTTTGTTTTGTTTTTTTTACATGTAGAGCCAGCATAACATCCTACTTTATCAATAGAGTTTGTTTTTCATTTTTTTTATATGTAGAGCCAGCATAACATCCTACTTTATCAATAGAGTTTGTTTTTTTTTTTTTACATGTAGAGCCAGCATAACATCCTACTTTATCAATAGAGTTTGTTTTTTTTTTTTTTACATGTAGAGCCAGCATAACATCCTACTTTATCAATAGAGTTTGTTTTTTTTTTTTTACATGTAGAGCCAGCATAACATCCTACTTTATCAATAGAGTTTGTTTTTTTTTTTTACATGTAGAGCCAGCATAACATCCTACTTTATCAATAGAGTTTGTTTTTGTTTTTTTTACATGTAGAGCCAGCATAACATCCTACTTTATCAATAGAGTTTGTTTTGTTTTTTTTACATGTAGAGCCAGCATAACATCCTACTTTATCAATAGAGTTTGTTTTGTTTTTTTACATGTAGAGCCAGCATAACATCCTACTTTATCAATAGAGTTTGTTTTTTTTTTACATGTAGAGCCAGCATAACATCCTACTTTATCAATAGAGTTTGTTTTGTTTTTTTACATGTAGAGCCAGCATAACATCCTACTTTATCAATAGAGTTTGTTTTTTTTTTTTTTACATGTAGAGCCAGCATAACATCCTACTTTATCAATAGAGTTTGTTTTGTTTTTTTTACATGTAGAGCCAGCATAACATCCTACTTTATCAATAGAGTTTGTTTTTTTTTTTTTTACATGTAGAGCCAGCATAACATCCTACTTTATCAATAGAGTTTGTTTTTTTTTTTTACATGTAGAGCCAGCATAACATCCTACTTTATCAATAGAGTTTGTTTTTTTTTTTTTTACATGTAGAGCCAGCATAACATCCTACTTTATCAATAGAGTTTGTTTTTTTTTTTTTTACATGTAGAGCCAGCATAACATCCTACTTTATCAATAGAGTTTGTTTTTTGTTTTTTACATGTAGAGCCAGCATAACATCCTACTTTATCAATAGAGTTTGTTTTTTTTTTTTTTACATGTAGAGCCAGCATAACATCCTACTTTATCAATAGAGTTTGTTTTTGTTTTTTTACATGTAGAGCCAGCATAACATCCTACTTTATCAATAGAGTTTGTTTTTTTTTTTTTACATGTAGAGCCAGCATAACATCCTACTTTATCAATAGAGTTTGTTTTTTGTTTTTTTACATGTAGAGCCAGCATAACATCCTACTTTATCAATAGAGTTTGTTTTTTTTTTTTTACATGTAGAGCCAGCATAACATCCTACTTTATCAATAGAGTTTGTTTTTTTTTTTTACATGTAGAGCCAGCATAACATCCTACTTTATCAATAGAGTTTGTTTTTTTTTTTTTACATGTAGAGCCAGCATAACATCCTACTTTATCAATAGAGTTTGTTTTGTTTTTTTACATGTAGAGCCAGCATAACATCCTACTTTATCAATAGAGTTTGTTTTGTTTTTTACATGTAGAGCCAGCATAACATCCTACTTTATCAATAGAGTTTGTTTTTTTTTTTTTACATGTAGAGCCAGCATAACATCCTACTTTATCAATAGAGTTTGTTTTGTTTTTTTACATGTAGAGCCAGCATAACATCCTACTTTATCAATAGAGTTTGTTTTTTTTTTTTTACATGTAGAGCCAGCATAACATCCTACTTTATCAATAGAGTTTGTTTTTGTTTTTACATGTAAAGCCAGCATAACATCCTACTTTATCAATAGAGTTTGTTTTTTTTTTTTTTACATGTAGAGCCAGCATAACATCCTACTTTATCAATAGAGTTTGTTTTTTTTTTTTACATGTAGAGCCAGCATAACATCCTACTTTATCAATAGAGTTTGTTTGTTTTTTTTTTTTACATGTAGAGCCAGCATAACATCCTACTTTATCAATAGAGTTTGTTTTTTTTTTTTTACATGTAGAGCCAGCATAACATCCTACTTTATCAATAGAGTTTGTTTTTACATGTTTTTTTACATGTAGAGCCAGCATAACATCCTACTTTATCAATAGAGTTTGTTTTTGTTTTTTACATGTAGAGCCAGCATAACATCCTACTTTATCAATAGAGTTTGTTTTTTTTTTTTTACATGTAGAGCCAGCATAACATCCTACTTTATCAATAGAGTTTGTTTTGTTTTTTTACATGTAGAGCCAGCATAACATCCTACTTTATCAATAGAGTTTGTTTTTGTTTTTTTACATGTAGAGCCAGCATAACATCCTACTTTATCAATAGAGTTTGTTTTTGTTTTTACATGTAAAGCCAGCATAACATCCTACTTTATCAATAGAGTTTGTTTTTTTTTTTTACATGTAGAGCCAGCATAACATCTTACTTTATCAATAGAGTTTGTTTTTGTTTTTTACATGTAGAGCCAGCATAACATCCTACTTTATCAATAGAGTTTGTTTTGTTTTTTACATGTAGAGCCAGCATAACATCTTACTTTATCAATAGAGTTTTGTTTTGTTTTTTTACATGTAGAGCCAGCATAACATCCTACTTTATCAATAGAGTTTGTTTTGTTTTTTTACATGTAGAGCCAGCATAACATCCTACTTTATCAATAGAGTTTGTTTTTTTTTGTTTTTTACATGTAGAGCCAGCATAACATCCTACTTTATCAATAGAGTTTGTTTTGTTTTTTACATGTAGAGCCAGCATAACATCCTACTTTATCAATAGAGTTTGTTTTTTTTTTTTTACATGTAGAGCCAGCATAACATCTTACTTTATCAATAGAGTTTGTTTTGTTTTTTTTTACATGTAGAGCCAGCATAACATCCTACTTTATCAATAGAGTTTGTTTTTTTTTTTACATGTAGAGCCAGCATAACATCCTACTTTATCAATAGAGTTTGTTTTAGGCCTTGACGTCATAGCTTCTCTTTTCAGTTTTACTTTTAGTGAAAAACTAATCTTCAACACACATATATAGTTTTCGAACTCTTAATTATTCTGTAAATTTAGACTTTACTGCTAAGTAGATAATCGTAAACTTTAATAATTTTCTTATTATTGTATGAAAAGCTGAACACATCTTACCTGAATATTGTTATAAAGAAGCGCGTTCCACATTTCATCAGCAGTTTGTCGTAATCTAAGTGTAAAACAGGAAGCTACAAATTAGGGATGGTAACAAGTTTATTCCATTGTTAAAGTCTTTCATAAGAACATGTATAATTATATTCTAAAATGTCAGTTTCTGTGGACTTAACCTTTATCTAACTTGTATTACAAGTAAAATAATACTTATAATAAAAATGTGACACAGTACAAACTATTCACTAATATGCACCTTTAACGACCAAATAATAAATATTTTAAAATGTTTGAGAGGCAGCTACCGATAAACAAACCACGTACAAAATTACAAATCATAGAATTACTTGAGAAAGTCACAACATACAAAATATTCACAAGACCACAAATTTCCCAATCTCAGTGAGATGCGTTGTTGAACAGACTTACCATAGCTGTAAGTGAACAACAGCTCACGGGTAATGTTAGCTGTCAATTCTGCTATTGATATATTATGAGCTGCAACTTCATGTCATTTGTTTAAGTAAATTACAATTATATTTATTACGAAACAAAAACTGAAAAATACTCGGTATTGCTTATAACTCTGTATCCTACTGATATTCCGTTTTTCATAATACACAGACTCTCAACTCAACCCTAAATCAGACTTTGTGCCTGATTTTCAAGAAAGTTAAAATAGACGTTTCCATAAGATTATTTCCATAGGTTTAAACCGTAGTCACTTCCCTTATAGAACAGATTTATGAGAACCATACCTTTGGTTGCTGCAAATGGTGACAGCGGGAAGGTAATATCCAAGGGTTTTTCTACGTCAACCTCCATATTTGTGTGATACTCCAGAAAAAGCTGGAGAAACGTAAAGCTCTGATATAAAATCCAATCAGTGAAACCGCGAGGAAAACCTTGTTCAAGTGTCCCTTACTGCAAACTCTCTTCATATTTATCCTTCTATCCTGAAAGTGTCCAAGAAAGATCCGATAATAATAAGTAAAGTTCCTATAATAATCAAAGACACAATGCATTTGTTTAAATCCATTGTTCAAAACTACACCTTACTCGCAGTAAAAATGTATGAAATGCAACAACTTGGTAAATAATAGCGAAATTGTTTACTATAATCATTACCCTTTGTTCGAAAATAATATACTTAATATGCTTATTTCGTCTAATTTGGAGGTGCTACCTTTGAAAGCATGAAAATCACATTAAAGTAAACAATCAGATATTTGCAGCAATAAAATATGTCTGGTGTATAATAAGTTAACAAAATGATCTCCTACAAGGTCCTTTCCTTTAAATACAAAATTACATCCTCACTGAACCTCCCTACACTCAGTTTTGAATATTTGCTGAAGCCTATTGTACACTTTATTGTAGTCACAGTTGAGGAATCCCCGACACAAAGATTTTTCGTAAACAAGTTATATATTCCAATATACAACGTAAAAATACATAAAATAACGATTGTACAATATTTTATTATATTATATTATGTGCTTTATATTTCGCGGAGAATTCTTAGGATGACAATATACAACTTAATATGTCACAGCTGAACATGTTACATCCTCTAAGTCAATTGAGGTCCAGTAGAACATGTAACATCCTCTAAATCCAGAAGAATCTCATTTAAAACATGGAGATTTGAAAACAAAATCAAACGAAAGAGGTCGCCTTCCAGTGGCACAGCGGTGTGTCTGCGGACTTAAAACGCCAGAAACCTGGTTTCGATACCCGTAGTGGGCAGAGCACAAGTAGTTTATTGTTTAGCTTTGTACTCAGTTCAAAACATCAATAAAAAGTGGTCCAAACCGAGTCTGCATACTAACAAATCAATAAGTTGATTAATATCATTCAAATAATGTAATGAGAAATAAAAACCTAGCTACAGCAAATACATTATTCCAAAAATACCTTTCAATATTAACAACAATATCGGCTGGCAACCAGCAGTAACTGTACCTTTCAATAAAATATCTCTTAACTTTCTCTCTCAGTGTAACTTCTCACAGGGAATTTATTCAAACAGAAGGTCACAAGATTATAACTTCATGTGGTAATAAAGTTACTTACTATTCAGATACATCAATGTTATCTGTACTTCACTGGTATCAATGTCGTCATACACACCTGTATAATTACTCAAAACACAAATTATGAAGTAGAAGGTGAGTTAGAGTTTTAATGCGACCAAAAATTCACAGATAAGCTAAACTATAAAAGAAAATAGTAGACAAACGATAAATACAACCATAATTATAAAATTCACAGATAAGCTAAACTATAGAAGAAAATTGTAGACAAACGATAAATACAACCTTAATTATAAAATTCATAGATAACCTAAACTATAGAAGAAAATAGTAGACAAACGATAAATACAACCATAATTATAAAATTCACAGATAAGCTAAACTATAAAAGAAAATAGTAGACAAACGATAAATACAACCATAATTATAAAATTCACAGATAAGCTAAACTACTATAGAAGAAAATAGTAGACAAACGATAAATACAACCATAATTATAAAATTCACAGATAAGCTAAACTATAGAAGAAAATAGTAGACAAACGATATATACAACCATAATTATAAAATTCACAGATAAGCTAAACTATAGAAGGAAATAGTAGACAAACGATATATACAACCATAATTATAAAATTCACAGATAAGCTAAACTATAGAAGGAAATAGTAGACAAACGATATATACAACCATAATTATAAAAAACAACATAATTTGATATCTCGCAGACTCTAACTTAATCCTTGAGTAATTTCTTACAATAACACTGATAAAACACAACAACTAACATTCAATAAGTCTTAATATAAAATGAAACAAACACTATAACTCGAACTCTTTCGAAAGAGGGACATTCCTTCTTCATGGGCAAACTCAGAATCAGGCACTGACAGAAGCCAAACCTGAATTTTAATCACTGGCAAACAAGACATCTCGCGATAATAATAGCGATAACAAACCAAAACATGAATTTAGTCAGGAACAAACTAGAAATCTTATATTAACAATAGCGACAATAGCAGCCAAACTTCAATATAAAATGGGGAAACTGGGAATCTTGAATTAATAATAGACAGAAGCCAACCCTGAATTCAATCATTGGCAACTAGGAATCTTCCAATAACAATAACGATAAAAGCATCCAAACCACAATTTAATCAGTGGCAAACTAGACAACTTCCACTAACAATAACGATACAGCCTCCAAACCTGAATTTAATCAGACGAAAACTAGGAATCTTGCATTAACAATACCGATAGAACCATCCAACCTGAATTTTATAAGGGGCAAACTAGACAACTTCCACTAACAATAACGATACAGCCTCCAAACCAGAATTTAATCAGAAGAAAACTAGGAATCTTGCATTAACAACACCGATAGAACCATCCAACCTGAATTTTATAAGGGGCAAACTAGACAACTTCCACTAACAATAACGATACAGCCTCCAAACCAGAATTTAATCAGACGAAAACTAGGAATCTTGCATTTACAATACCGATAGAACCATCCAACCTGAATTTTATAAGGGGCAGACTAACAATCTTCCATTAATAATAGCGATAACAGACACCAAAACTGAATTTATTCAGTGGCAAAATAAACATCTCCGTCAAAAATAACAGAAACAGCACCGAAACCTTAATTTTATCGGGCACACTAGAAATATTGCCTTAACAATAGTGATAACAACAGCCAACATCAATTTAATCTGGAGCAAACTACGAATCTTGCCTTAACAATAGTTATAACAGCAGCCAATGTTGAATTCAATCAGTGGCAACTAGAAATCTTGCTTTAACAATAGTGATAACAACAGCCAACATCAATTTAATCTGGAGCAAACTACGAATCTTGCCTTAACAATAGCTATAACAGCAGCCAATGCTGAATTCAATCAGTGGCAACTAGAAATCTTTCATTAACAATAGCGATAACAGCGGCCAAACCTGAACTGAATCATGGAAAAACTAGACACCTTCCACTAACAATAGTGATAACTGCAGTTAAACCTAAATTTAATAAGAAGAAAACTTGGAATTTTGGACTAAAACAGCGATTACCGTCGGCAAGATGAATTTTATAAGGGGCAAACTAGGAATCTTGCATTAACAATAGCGACAGCAGCAGCCAAACCTGAATTTCTTCAAGAGCAAACCAGAAATCTTGCCTCAAAAATAGTGATAACAACAGCCAAAATTAACTTAATCAGGGAAAACTAGAAATCTTCCATTGACAATAATGATAACAGCAGCCAAACTTGAATTTAATCAGGGAAAACTAGGAATCTTCCATTGACAACAATGTTAACAGCAGCCAAACTTGAATTTAATCAGGGAAAACTAGGAATCTTCCGTGGACAATAATGATAACAGCAGCCAAACTTGAATTTAATCAGGAAAACTAGGAATCTTCCGTTGACAATAATGATAACAGCAGCCAAACTCGAATTTAATCAGGGAAACTAGGAATCTTCCGTTGACAATAATGATAACAGCAGCCAAACTTGAATTTAATCAGGGGCAAACTAGGTATCTTCCATTAATAATACAGGTAGCAGCAACCAAACTTGAATTCACTATAGGAACGAATTAGAAATCTTGCATTAACAATAGCAATAACAGCTACCAAACCTTAATTTAATCTGAGCAAACTAAGAATCTTGCATTAATAATAAGGATAACAGTAGTCAAACCTTAATTTAATCAGGGGCAAACAAGGAATATTGCATTAACAATAGTAAAAACAACATTTAAACCTGAATTTAATCAGGGGTAAACTAGGAATCCACATTAATAATAGCGATAACAGCAGCCAAACTTAAATTTAATCGCGGGCAACAAGAAATTTTGCATTAACAATAGCGATAACAGGGCAAACTAGATATATTGCAGTAACTATTGTGAGAACAGCAACTAAACCCAAATATAATGTCAGTTTTGTACAGGTATGCTGAAACTGAACCAGAACAGTGAACAAACCTGAATTTTTCATCCTGTGTCGACAGGTTAATCGACGCATAGTATGTGTTTGTACATTTATGTGTTTTCTTTTAACAAAGCGACACTGGGTAATCGAACCCCATGTTTATAGCACTGAACACAGAATATTTACCAACATAACCGATAGCTTTCTGTGAACTTAACTCTGAATATGATTTTTATTTTTATCACAGAGTCGATATACTACAACCAATGTCATTCTAATTTAGCTTATTCCTATTAGACCGCCCCCACTAGCACAACGGTATGTCTGTGGACTCACACTGCTAGACTTTTCTGATGGGGATTGTGCAGCTTTGCACTTAATTTCAAACAAACAAACCTTTAAAACTTCACTGAGAATCAGATCGTCATACTATTTGCTATTAAATTATGCATATATAATTATATTATTGTCGTACTGTTTATGGTGAAATTATTTTACAACTTCCTCTGGTTGAGCACTTAAAAATTTCTAATATCATGGCTTCATATTCCTCTTATTTCCCTATTATCCAATCATGTCTTCAATTACGTTTCAGTCTTGAATCATTAACCAACAGAAACAGATAAGGGTACAGACATAGTTCAAATGGTGATTTTGATCCATGTTAATTACATAATTTTTATTTTATATTGTCGTTAATGAGATTAGGGTATACTATAATTCGTTTGTTTGTTTCTGAATTTCGCGCAAAACTACACAAGGGCTATCTGCGCTAGCCGTCCACAATTTAGTAGTGTAAGACTAGAGTTAGTCATCACCACCCATCGCCAACTCTTAGGATACTCTTTCACTAACGAATAGTGGGATTTATCATCACACTATAACGCCCTCATAGCTCAAAGAACTGGCACGTTTGGTGTGATTGAGATTCGAACCCGCGATTGTCGGATTACGAGACGAGTGCCTTAACCACCTGACCATGCCGGGCCTTACTATAATTGGATCAATCTTTTTTAAAACAGCTTATTTCGCCTAACTGTTATTGTGAGATTAAGTGTCATAAACCTGTCACGTGTAGGCCTGGCATGGCCAGATGGTTAGGACTCTCGAAATTTAATTTGAGGGTCGCAAGTTCGAATTCCCGTCACACTAAACATACTCGCCCTTTCAGCCATGAGGGCATTATTATGTTACGGTCAATCTCACTATTCGCTGGTAGAATAGTAGCCCAATAG
This sequence comes from Tachypleus tridentatus, assembly GCF_004210375.1. Taxonomy (NCBI): domain Eukaryota; kingdom Metazoa; phylum Arthropoda; class Merostomata; order Xiphosura; family Limulidae; genus Tachypleus; species Tachypleus tridentatus. Next base: position 64,838,725 of record NW_027467782.1, on the reverse strand, counting down.
CTGGGTGGTGATGACTATTTGATTTTTCTCTAGTCTTACCCTGCTAAATTAAGGACAGCTGTCACAAATAGCCGTCGTTTAACTTTGCGCGAAATTCAAAACAAATAAACAAACTGTCACATGTTGTACAATCCTTTCATAAAATGCATAGCGTGGATGCGATAGTTCTTGTGAACTGAGTCATCGTTTTCAATACCATTTGTTCATGAATATATCTTGAAGCTAGCTTAATGAGGCCAGAAACGTAAAAATAAAGAAAACAAGTGAAGTGCATATCAGTTATTTATGGTTAGCTCTGTATCAGGGTAATGTAATTTTGGATTAATAGTCACCAAACGTATCTAAGGTATGTAACCTTGGACTCTGTATAAAGTTGCATATGGTTTTGGACTTTGTAGAGAAAGTTGTATATAACTTGATAACTTGCAACCTAACAACAAAGCTGTATGTAACCTAATAACTTGTCACCTAACAACAAAGCTGTGCGTAACCTAATAACTTGTCATCTAACAACAAAGCTCTATATAACCTGATAACTTGTCACCTAACAACAAAGCTCTATATAACCTGATAACTTGTAATCAAACAACAAAGCTGTGCGTAACCTAATAACTTGTCACCTAACAACAAAGCTGTGCGTAACCTAATAACTTGTCATCTAACAACAAAGTTCTATATAACCTGATAACTTGTCACCTAACAACAAAGCTGTGCGTAACCTAATAACTTGTCATCTAACAACAAAGTTCTATATAACCTGATAACTGGTCATCTAACAACAAAGCTGTACGTAACCTGATAACTTGTCACCTAACAACAAAGCTGTACGTAACCTAATAACTTGTAATCAAACAACAAAGCTGTGCGTAACCTAATAACTTGTCACCTAACAACAAAGCTGTACGTAACCTAATAACTTGTAATCAAACAACAAAGCTGTGCGTAACCTGATAACTTGTAATCAAACAAGAAAGCTGTACGTAACCTAATAACTTGTCATCTAACAACAAAGCTCTATATAACCTGATAACGGGTCATCTAACAACAAAGCTCTATATAACCTGATAACTTGTAATCAAACAAGAAAGCTGTACGTAACCTTATAACTTGTCATATAACAACAAAGCTCTATATAACCTGATAACTTGTAATCAAACAAGAAAGCTGTACGTAACCTGATAACTTGTCATCTAACAACAAAGCTCTATATAACCTAATAATTTGTAATCAAACAAGAAAGCTGTACGTAACCTGATAACTTGTCACCTAACAACAAAGCTTTATATAACCTGATAACTTGTAATCAAACAAGAAAGCTGTACGTAACCTAATAACTTGTCATCTAACAACAAAGCTCTATATAACCTAATAATTTGTCATATAACAACAAAGCTCTATATAACCTGATAATTTTTAACCTAATACCAAAACCTTATTCACAGACTAAGAATTTTTGTACAATTTTATACGTCCCCCAGTGGCTCAGCGAGATGTCTGCGGACTTATAACGCTAAAAACCAGGTTTCGATGCCCGTCGTGGGCAGAGCGCAGATAGCCCATTGTGTAGTTTTGTGCTTAATTCAAAACAACAACAATTTTATAAAATGACTCCTGTGTTTTGTCTGACAAATTATCACCCTGTTCATTACTATCGTGAAAGAAAATCTATTCACAAAGTGTCATTACCGGAAATTGTTGTTTAGTGAAATTAATAAAACTGAAAAAAGATTTAAAAAATACTAAATGAAACTAACTTCAGTAATTTGATAGAAATTTTGAAGCAATTTTCCCAGTCATACACACTTTAAGTTTCAAAGTTAAGAGATCGTAAATACAATGATTATATCCAATAGAATAACAGCAGTAAATCAGAACTATTTTCTGATGTCTATAAATAATTATTATTGAAAACATCACACTTCAAATACTTATCTCACTGAATAAGTTCGCCAACGCATCCTTTGTCACGTATCTGTGACTTACCTTCAAATTAGTAAATAAACGTCGAACTTCGGATATGTAACTTATCCCTTACCGCTGTATAAGATTGTAATTCTAACTTTTATATTACATTTTAGGTGCAGTTGTGTCAGAATGTGTCACTCCGCTATATAAATAGTCCGTGCATAAACTTTATTGGAAAAAATATTATACATGATTTATTGCCTATCTATAATTGTGCTTTTGACAACACTTTTGCTTCACAACAGCTAGTCCTTCATAATATTTAGCTTTTTTTATTGCACAAATGTTTCTAACTCTAGCTCTTAAATTATGGTGTTTCTTTTGCATCACGTTGTATATGTATTTGTACGCTAAACGTTATTCGGAGAGCTGTTTTGAAATCTGATTACTCTGAGAAACTGACGGTGGAGTTTGGCCCAATAGGTACTGGAATTGTTTACCCCATTAATTTGGACTTCATTAAAAATAAGTAATAATTAATAATTGGCTTTCAATCCAAACACATTATAAACTAGAGTAGCACTCAGTGGAGCGTATACTTCCACCATACAGTGTTGGTCATAATAGGCCTTCAAAAAAAAAAAATACAAAATTGTGTCCGTATCCCTGCCATTAACAATGGACATGAACCACTTTCGGCAGTACAATGGAAAATGCTACTCAGTATACATATATATATTCACCAAATTTAATACAAATTTGACATTTCTTAAGACAGTTATAGTTTTAAAAAAAAATTATTCGGTCCCTACGTTAATAGATGGGGATTCTTTGTTTTCTTAGCCTTGCTATGACGTAGATCCTCCAAATACTAATTATTTTCAAGTTGGATCATAATTCAAATGCATAGCAACTTTCGTCTTAAATTTTTGAAGTTTCCGCAAATCTCTTGTTGACAAACACGCACAGGGGTGAAAAAATAACCTTCGTCACTTTTTAAACAAAGATAATAACAAAATACTATAGAAAATTAAATACGCTTTAAAATCAACAGTACATAAAATTTCTCAACAAAGTATTACAACACACCAGAAGTGTTAGTGAAAGTACAGCACCACCTGTAAGAAGTTGTACAAGCTAACATGGATAATATTTCTTTTCCTTTTGTGGTACATTAAAATTTTCATCATAGTGATGCATATAAAGTCGTTTATTTCAAGAGACGCTTTCACAAAAAAAATCATAGAAGGGTTTTAATAAATCACGATGCCTTATTTACGACTTGAGTACTTCGAAAAAGTTACATACGTGGACGCAGATAATTCTTCACACATTTAATTAAATGTATTATAGAGAGTAAATAAATAAATATTATTATGAACCTTATACGAGGAATGTTTTAACACAGGACCTTTTCTTCAACTAGAGATGTTTCCGTTGAAGAGATCAAACATTGTTAAAAACGCGAACTTATCTGATTTTAATAAAATTTTAAAAAGACGTAGAATATCTTGTGATATGAAAATTATAATTACCAAACCTAATAAATAACGACCAAGCTATGACTGACTGTCAGCCACATCATCAGTAGAAACCATAGAGATAATTATAATTGGCCACGCCATCAGTAGGTACCACACAGTCAATTATTACTGGCCACATCATCAATAGAAAATTAATAGAACTCTCACAGTCATGTGTGATCGGCCACATATTTAATTATAACTTGCCACATCATCAGTAGAAACTACATTGTTAATTATAACTAGTTACATTATCAGTAGCAACCACATAGTCAGTTATGATTGGGCATAGATTTAATTATGACTGGCTCCATCGTCACTATAAATTGCATAATTAATTATAACTGCCCACATCATCAGTAGAAACCAAATAGTCAACTGTGACTGGCCACATCATCAATAGAAACCACATAATTAATATGACTGGTCACATAATTAGTAGAAACCACATAGTTAATTATGACTGGCCACATAATTAGTAGAAACCACATAGTTAATTATGACTGGCCACATCATCAGTAGAAAACCACATAGTTAATTGCGACTGCCCACATCATCAATAGAAACTTCATAGTTAATTATGATTGGCCACATCATCAGTAGAAATCTTATAGTCTGTTGTGACAGACCACATCATGAACAGAAACCACATATTTAATTATGGCTGGCAACATAATCAGAAACACTATATAGTTAGTTACAGAACTTAGAACGTCTTGTTGTGACGTTCATGAACGTCAAACTTCTTTATCCTTAGTCGTTTATCAGACAAGAACCCAACAGAAGACAGCTGTAGCTCCGCTCTCAATAACTGGAAGTTTGATACTCTTCAGCATATTATCATCAGTTAACATTATCAGAATTCTCATTGGGCTATATACCACATTGGTACCATACCAGAATTCATGCCTTGTTTATATACTACATTGGTACTATACCAGAATTCATGCCTTGTTTATATACCACATTAGTACCATACCAGAATTCATTTCTTGTTTATATACCACATTTGGTGCCATACCAGAATTCATGCCTTGTTTATATACCACATTTGGTGCCATACCAGAATTCATGCCTGGTTTATATACCACACTTGGTGCCATATCAGGATTCATGTCTGGTTTATATTCCACAAAGTCTTGGAAATAAACATTGTAGGTTCAAGAAAGTTCTTATATCAAGGTGATGAGTACACTTGGAAAAGGGAACAAAACTGTGCACACAACGCGTGATGATTGTATATATTGTTGATTGTATATGTTGTTGATTGTATATATTGTACTTTGGTTGTGTTTTATGTTTTAATATAGCCATGGACCACTACGGTGAGTAAAATATAACCAAATCATCATACAAATAATACACAGTTGTAAGAGGAGTTACTGATGAAAAGTAGAATTTCCCGATTCCAGAATAACACAGGTGATGAATTGCATGAAAGATATGAATTCATATTTCTTTTACGTATCTTAGCAGCTTGTATAATCAATAATTGTCTTTTTTTTCAAATTATGTAGAAATATAGATTAATCTTAAAATCCTAATCAAAACTAACAATCCAATATGGCCCGGCATGTCCAGCTGGGTTAAAAGGTTCGACTTGTAATCTGAGGGTCGCGAGTTCGAATCCCCATCGTACCAAACATGCTCGTCCTTTCAGCCGTGAGGGCGTTATAATGTGACGGTCAATCCCACTATTCGTTGGTAAAAGAGTGGCCCAAGAGTTGGCGGTGGGTGGTGATGACTAGCTGCTTTCTCTCTAGTCTTACACTGCTAAATTAGGGAGGGCTACCGCAGATATCCCTTGAGTAGCTTTGCGCAAAATTCAAAACAAACAAACAATCCAATACAGCGTTGAGCATAAACATATGTCGTAAATTAATATATAAATACATATATATAACCTTTTATCTAATGCATATTGAAATACAACTTTAACAAGAACGATTTTCTCATGAAGCATGAAAACTAACAGTTTGCAACACATTACTATCTCTGGTTTCCTAACCCTATTAAAGAGTGGCATTACTAAACGCAAAGCTTTATATGGTCCTCCTTACGAATGATTATTGGCCAATGAAAGCCTCTGAAAGTGGATAATATAATTTAATTTGTTCTATATGTTTCTCAACCAATTCTATTATACGGTAAGTCCAGTTGCTTAATTTATAGAAAAAAACAGGGTTACTGGATTCCTGTGGATAGAAGAGAGCAGTGTTTCATGATTTAAACTTTGTTTCATACGAAACCAATCTTTACGAGGGCTGTTAAAAAAATACGCGGACTGACGTCATAAAACAAAATGTACTTTATTTGGAAGTTAAAGGTCTGGGACCCCTTCAAAGTACTCTTCTCCCCAACGCACACACTTATCCCAACGGTGTTTCCACTTGTTGAAACAGTCCTGGTACGCTTCTTTTGTAATGTCCTCCAGCATCTTCGTCGCATTTGCCTTAATCTCGGGAATCGTCTCAAATCTTCCTTTCAAGGGTCTTTTGAGTTTGGGGAACAAGAAAAAATCGCAAGGAGCAAGGTCAGGTGAGTAGGGGGGGGGAAGAACAGTGATCGAGTGTTTGGCCATAAACTCACGAGTTCTGAGGACTGAATTTCGCAGCAACGCGGTGCATCTTCAATTTTTCGGTCAAAATCTCCTAACAAGATCCAACTGATATCCCACACTCTTCAGAAAGCTCCCTGACAGTCAGACATCGATTTGCCCGCACCAGGATGTTGATTTTGTCGACGTGTGGGTCGTCAGTTGACGTGGAAGGGCGTCCAGGACGCTCATCATCTTCAATGGACTGTCGACCATCCTTAAAACGTTCATGCCACTTGAAACATGCCGTACGCTTCATAGCAGCATCACCGTAAGCCATGTTAAGCATAGCAAAAGTTTCAGTCGCAGATTTTCCAAGTTTAACACAAAATTTCACAGCAAGTCGTTGCTCCTTCAGGTCATTCATTCTGAAATCCGCCAAACGAAAAACTCGCACTTCACTTAAAATCGTGTAGCTAATACACAAATGAAGATATCTGCAATCGGGAAATGGCGTCGTAAACAGCTGATATGTGCGAACCTAGCAACACCAAGCGGATTCCCCTGGAACCAACTGGAGCCGCGCAATTCAAACAGTCCGCGTATTTTTTGAACAGACCTCGTATATTAATAATATCGTTTAGGTTTTCAAAATTATCCGAAATAAGTTTTAGAAATTAAATACAACTGTTACTTTAACTGACATGAAACCGAATGACGCCCGTACTTACGTTTGAACTGAAACCTTTTTTTAAGCGACAGATGCGTAACAACATCTGAAACCAGAAGTTCTAACTTTAACTTGTTAGTTTTGTGTTTTCACCAATAACCACTAATTGGCAGACTATTTAAAAGATAAAATATGGCACTTAACTGGAGAAAGCATATAACTGCTTTGTAATATTCCTTGGTAGATATTTTAAACAAAGTATTCATATTAAGTTGTACGTAACCAACACATTTATACAAGTGTTTCTTTAATAGACAGTTACCGGTCATTTCACGGCCAACTCAGTACATTGTAATAATTCGTCCAACTAGTGATTTCTACATTTTAAAAGAACAAAACGCATTGAAGTTTTATATTTCTTTCTAGATAATTTGATTGTATTAACAATCAACCGTACTTGTTTATTTGATGATAACACAATGTTTCGTTGATCAGAATCAGCTAGTTAAGCCTACAAGGAACAATAGCCATAACGTGTAGCCTTCTACGAGTATGATTATTCACCTCTCGTACTGCGAGGTACAAATTTCAAAGACGTTTTTATTATTATACTATTACATATAAAATGTCGTATTTTTAAAGGAAAGTGTAAAACAAGCACATCTCTTTGTTGCTTAATTTAGTTAATCAAATACGCTCTTTAGAGTTAATACACTTCTACCAAAAAATTGTAAGTTTAGAAATGCCATCTTTAAAAAATGGGAATTTCTTAGATGCAACGAAGTCTTCGAAGGCACTTTCAATTGACCTTTAGTTTACAAATGGTTTTTCTTTAAAAATGCCCAGATATTTAAAAAGATGTTAATATATAGGTGAAAGATTTGGTGAACATGGTGGATAAAGTGAAGTTTCATACTAAAATTCGTTTAGTTTTTGGACATGAGACATGAGGTCGAGCATTGTCATGAAGCATTATGGGTCCATTGTGATTAACTATTGCTGGATGTTTTCGTGACAACTTTTAATGTATGATTTGAAGTCCACATCAATATTTCTCTGCTGTTATTGTTTCTTTATGTTTAAGAATGGATAATGGACCACAACTGCTGACAGAGAGTCGTTAATTGCCGTTAAGAATCCATTTTTCATCACATATGACAATTTTATGGAGAAACGAGTAAAGTTGTTATTGTTTTTAATTGAGCACAAAGCTACAAAAAGGGTTATCTGTGCTCTGCCCACCAAGGCTATCGAAACCCGGTTTTGGACGTTGTAAGTCTGCAGCTGTGCCACTGTGAGTAAGGAACAAGTTTCAGCTCGTCTTTATAGTCCGCTGGTGAGGTATCCTTTTTTCACCTTACCAATTGCTTTAAGATGTCGGGAAACTGTTGAATAATGAACATGAAGTTTGTCGGCAAGATCTCTCACAGTTCGCGGGTTCCTAATTCGGCTAATAACTTCAACTCTTCCTATTAATGGCTGTTTGAGGGTGGACTCGAGGCTCATTTTCAAGGTTTATGTCACCAGAATGAAATCTCCTAAACCAACACTGTGCGCTGCAATCATTAGCAGTGCAATCACCAAATACATGATTGATGTTACAAACTACTGTCGCTGCATTATGACCAAGCATAAAATTGTACAAGAAAATTACACGAATATCAATTTTATCTGTGATAACAAAAATCAATATAAATATAATTTAGTTTCTAAAATAAAACAATAAAGTGAGTTTAAAATGAACTGAAAATATACTGTTATTCTGACAAATGTACGACAATGAAAATCTGACATTTCATATGCAACAACCTGATAGTGTTCCAGGTTTTCACTTGTTAACTTTCAAAACACAAAGATGGCATCAATATATCAAGTTACGTTTTCTAAGAAGAATCACAACCTTGCGCTCAAATTCGAGTTTTGGATTTTTTTTCATTATATTATAGCTATGACAAAAACGGCATTTCAAAATTTTGTGTTTTGGTTGAACGAATAAGTGAATAAACAAATAATATACCCTTTAAAAAGTAACACTTGCTCAAGTTTTACAAAATCGTTTTTATTGTTATATCTTCAGTGATGTCGAGAAACCCAATTGTTGAGAAATTTATGTGCAAAAACGGCTCGTTTGGGTTGAGAAAATATTTTACATAGAAGAGCGAACAACGTTTCGACCTTCTTCGGTCATCGTCAGGTTCTATATATTGGAGAAACAAGTAGAAAAATTGAAACCAGATTCAAATAACATAAAAAGTCACCTTCACACGTTTTCGAACACTGCAAGTCAAATAAACACAACATAACCATAGAAAACACTCAAATACTAAATAAAGAAACAAACATAAACAAACGCAAAATTAAAGAAGCCTTACTTATACAACAACTTAAACCCAAAATAAACCAATATAAAGGAACGCCTTTATTAATATAGATATAATTATATTCAAACATCGAACACCGCCCTCTACATTCTGACACTCAGTTACAAACATGTGGTCAGCTTCCGGTCAGTTTCCTCTTTCTTTGTGAACCTGACGATGACCGAAGAAGGTCGAAACGTTGTTCGCTCTTCTATGTAAAATATTTTCTCAACCCAAACGAGCCGTTTTTGCATATAAATTGTTATATCTTCTTTATCATATCTAGATAATCGCCTAATTTACAGCTCATATTTTTTTTCAGTTTTCGGACATTCAGAGTTAGGACTTAATATTATTATATGCATGACATAATAAGAGTAAACTACGTCAAAATAAGTATCAAATATTCTGCTTTTTTGGCGCTGAGAAACTTTCTACCAAGTTTGTCGATCACACAATCATCTGACTTGCACTTAATATTCTTATTTATCTGACATTCGGAAACAGAACTTTAACGTTACTATATTTAATGTAATAAAGGTAAACATTGTATCTTTTTGTTTCGCACTGGGAAACTTTCCACCAAATTTGTTGGTCACGTGATAATCAGTGTTTAAACTTTATAACGCCAAAAGTATGTAACTTTCATGTGGCATGTGTAATGAAAATACATTTCACTATTACTTGGTACATATAACTAAGGAAAAACATGCAACCAGTTACTGTTAAACAGCAATTGACTCTAGGGTCTAGGAAGCTTATTTCACGTAAATATTATATAAACTAGAGATGACTAATCATAGCATTATTACAGAAGTATAATTGGTATGTCACGTCAGATGCACTGACTACAAACAAAAAGGACTTTAGGTAATGAACTGTAAACAAATGAAATGTGTAATAAATAAATTACTGATAACAAGCGACTAATGTAAAGGTCCTGCAAACTATAACAACATACGCTGTCGCTCTTGCCGTACGAATTCGAAAGCACGCATGCGATGTTTTATGTTCGAGGCAATTAACATACGTTCAGATATTAAGTATAAATTATAAATAATAAAACACGACATCTATTTTAAAGATGTTGAATTTATTATCCTTTCATGAGAAATAACAGAGGAAGAGAATGGACGGTGTCAGCCATACTATTTTAACAGGAAGAGAATGGACGGTGTCAGTCATACTATTTTAACAGCTGTTTTTAAATGAGATGTTTTTTCTACCAGACTTTAACTGTTTTCCGAATTTTAAAGATGGACACTTAGATATTCTAGAAGCTCTGCTGAGGTTTAAAGTTGTAATTTCTGTTTGTTTGTTTTACATCAACTTGTTTAAAAGTCGTCAAAGTTATATCTTTAATTATTTTCTTCTCCTTAAAAATATCCCAACTACCCCCCGCCACCCTTTTCACTGTCACTTTCTAACTCACTCCATATTTCTGTCAGAAGTATGGAAGTTATGGTTTATTCTTTACGAATTTCGCTCATTAGCTAATTACTATCACTTGTTTGTATAATAATATGTTTCATTTTAGACTGTACGTTAACATAAATATGCACCACAACAGTTCTGATTATGATTATTATAAGGCGAATAGATCTCAGATAGGATTATTTTAACCGCCAAAAACAGAGCCTCAAATTGTCAAGTGCTCAGCTATGTAACTGGAAAACCAAGGAATTACCCTAGGCATGACATTTATGATTATATACTAACATTTTGATATCAAGCATAAAAATATTATAAATAGGCCTTATAATTTAACACCCTGAATCTCGTGTTCGAAAGGGAAAGGGGCTATCTCCCTTAATACGCAATAGAGGCCCATGGTAGTTTTCCTTCTCAACGTAGTCGTTATCTGAGTATATAGGAAATAACAGATATGATAGTGGAGAAAAACAGCCATCTCAGAGGTCAGTGTTCACCTTAAAGTACGACACGATGTTTAAGACAATAACTCAAGTGACTGTGTCACATCAGGAATAGAAATAAAATACCATTAAACAAAAATGTTACATGAGAAATAAACATCCCCTTATCGATAAAATGAAGCAATAAGGTACATCACATAAAACTAAACGGCTGTCGTTCTAGAAACAGAAGACCACCTAACAATAAGCCAAGGCACTATAACATTTTAGCATACAAGAATACCCTGAAATTAGCCGAGTTACTGCGACATCCAAGAATAAGCAAATTAATTTCATGTCACAGATGTAACAACAACAATCAAAGTTGGTGATGTCAGTGATACTTCACATTGTTTGTTTGAAGTTAAACACAAAGCTACATAATGGGCTATCTATGCTTTGTCCATCATGAGTATCGAAATCCAGTTTCTAGCGTTGTAAGTCCGCATAATGTATGCGTGTGTTTTTTCGTATAGCAAAGTCACACCGGGCTATCTGCCGAATCCACCGATGGGAATCAAACCTCTGATTTTAGAGTTGTAACGTCCATAGGCACAAAACAGTTTTAAAAATTTGACAGTTGTTTGTAGTTTAAACTACAATTATCTGTGTTCTGCTCAACATTTTAACGCATAGACGCAGCCCATATGTGTGATTAACAATTACAAATAATTTTTAGTGGCTCATTTTACTTGCTCTAAAGAAATACAGGTGTGTGAAAAAAGTTAACATATTATATATGTATGCATACACACAAACAATAAAAATGTAAAAAAGTTTTAATATATTGGGTTGAGGAATAATTCGTGAGCGTTTTTTCAAGTTAACAAAATATATTCATAAATGAAACGCTTTCGCAAAATATTTCATGTCATTTGGTAGATAATTTTTTGCTCTAATAGATGGTGTGTTTGATTTTCATATGTCTTTAATTTTTGCTTTCATTTTCAGCTCATTAAATGGAATGTCAAGTGGACAAAATCGAGCATTTTCGACACCATCTGCTTTTCGCATTTAATTTCTTGCAATTTCGTTTAAAACAATGCATACTATATACCTAGGTATTACATAAAATAAAGTATCCCTAATAAATGTTTTGGGTGTAATGTGTTCATACATTGAAGTATTGTATAGTCTTGCATGTAATGCTTGAATGAAATTATTTAAAAACGCTCACGAATTATTCCTCAACCTAATATAAAGTTTGAATATGTTATAATATTAGACCCTCAACATTTTGTTGTGCTTCAGGTGGACACGTGCAGTCACGTTCTATGTGACAACCGTGAATCTTAGAATTCTCGTATCTTAAACATTTAAACAAAATGAAATTCTCAATAACCGCGGTCATAATTGGATCTAAAATTGGTCAAGAGACGGAGATATGAGCTAAAATTTCGTATTTGAAAAGAAATTCGCAGCCATTCTATGAGCCGCTAAACCGTGGCTAAAAAACATGTACTATATGATTCTATTCGCATACTGTACTAATTTACTGTATTATTTCTGAAAGGCTAATTAAAACTACTACTGATGGCAGCGTTTTTCAAAATACACTGAGATTTCCTTATTATTTAGTTTTTAATGGAAAAATATTTTCATAAAACAGTTTATGACATATCAAAATATCGAAGCATTACATGTTTGTAAGGGAGTGTAAAAGACTGATGTCAAAAGTTAAGAAACCTATTTGAGTATAACGAGATAAAATGATACTGTACAGACTATATTACTTTCTACTACTGAAGAAGTGTTTTAACATATACAAGTTTGGTATACGTTATATTTCACTTCCACCATCTTTAGATCAGAACTTTCATAAAACTGTTCCCAGGTTTTCATCTCTATATCGAGTATCAGAAAGAAACATAAATAAAGAGGTGTTTACGAATGTTGGGTAACTTATTACCTCAGACAAAGCTAGCATTAAACAATTATGAGTATCTTAAACCCAGAAATAATTTTAAACCAAGTCATTCGAAGTGTGTTAAATTCAAAATATTTATAATTAAAACCATTACCAGCGTTTTGACCCAGAAATAATTTAACATCAAGACACTATGAATGTTTAAACATTTCCAGAGTATATAGGTAATACAATAAAATATAACACCAACGTTTTGAGGCAGTCTTTTGGTTACAGTGGAAAACCCGTTAAAATTCATATACACAGTATGTGTACACCAAAACATCGCATTCACATCTACCTAATGTCTTACTTACATTGCAGTATTATGCTGTACAATATAGAGGGTGCGACCGAAGAGGGAAGACGTTGAAATGTTAAGCTCTTACAATTTCTAAAACTTATTTAATGTTTATATCATAATTTGTAGTAATTCGGGTTGAATAACACCACAGTAATTTTAATAAATAAAAGTAAGACGGTAAAATTTTTATCTCAGAGTTTGGTGGTGTAAATTTTACTTAGTACGTAATCGTAAAACAGGATAGATAAACTGTTCTTTTAAATAAATACAATCTAATAACTAGGTTACTGTCTCTTGATTAGCTTATTTACTGGAACTCAGATCGATTAGTTTAAATTCAGCTTAGTGTTACACTGCTAGTGTTATATATTTATAAAGGTTGGTTATAAAGCAGGCTAAATATTTTATTATTAACGTCACATATACTTTTAGTTGTAATACATGATTAAGTTCTGTATAATTAAACTTAATTATTTTAGTATAAAAACGATAAGAAATATTGGTTGTTAAACGTTAGTCTTAACAGAAAGTGTTAAAAATAAGCTATTGGTGTAATAAATACTGAATACGGTAAAGTACATATACAATGGTTAAGAAGGCTAGTGCAGGAGTTAAACATTCAAAGTTTGTTAAGTGTATTGGGTGAAATGAATGGAGTTTAGAGCTAGGGAGCAGCATGTGCTTTTGAAGAACATAGTAATGGAGATGTGCAATTTTTATGTAGAGCTTGTAGGTTTGAGACTATCTAATAAAACTAAAGGCAACAGATAAAAGGGTATCCGAGATGGAGGGGTTGTCGAAATCTCTGAAATTTTGTCTTGAAAACAGAAGAGTTGGGGATCTGATTGAAATGTTTAAGATTGTAAAGTGAACTGATTATATTCATGCATCATCTTTGACAGTGAGAATAGTAGGACTAGGGGATATGTACATTTTGGCAGGGTTAGAGTCATCTTCAGCTAGGTTCTATTTTTAGAATGGGTTGCAAAGGCAGTAAATATAAATGAGTTTATAAAAGAAAGCTTGAAAAGTATTTGAATGTTAAAAAATCCCTTAAAGCCAGCCTTTATTTCAAGTGCCCACAAATTATGGTTCTAGGTTTAGAGAAAGTTATAGTTCTCATTATGAAGTATATAGCAGTAGAAATACAAATATTTGTAATTTTTCTGTCACAAAATTAGTTGTGGGGGTTAATATCTGGCCATATGTACTAAATATAATATGATGTTTATTAAATTTCTCAAAAAATAAATCATCTCTTCTATTTTTACCACTACAAAGTGCATGAATGTTTTTGTAGTTTCTTTCATATTGTGCAACGTACATTCCAATAACCACATTAGCAATTGTGCACGACTCTTACAAAAGTTTTGGTTTCCGAGTCATTTCCACAATATTCTGTTCGATAAGAGAAATGGAACAATTTATTAAATGTTCAGAGAGTTTGAAAACAAATCTAAATTATTGGATTTTGTAACAAATAATTTTGTTTTGAAAAGATGTTTCTAAATTTGTCTTTTAAGTAGTCATTTAATTTTCCAAACTGCAAATGGTAATACAAATATAATAAAATCTTTTCTTATTAAACTATTTGTCATTAGAAAACCTAATTTCTTTTTTTTGTGTTTTTCATTATTTAGTTTCAGTTTCCATTGGATCAAGGGTTTAACCATTTTTTAGGTTATCAAAAGAAAAGTTAGTTATACAAGTGTCCTGAACAGTTTAAACCATTATATTAAAAAGAAATGTATATTACATTTGTTATTATTAAGAATAAGACTGATGCATATGAACTGTAAAACTAATGGAATTATTGACATGTATCAAATTTACTGTTGAAGAACAAGTTGTATGTTTAAATAGTGACAGAGTTTTAAAGTTTCAACATAAATCAACATTTACTAGTCTCTATTTTCACTTTGATGGTTTTCTACCTTTTGACATCAAAACCAAAGTAATTCACATTTTAATAAAGCAAGCTTGTAAAATAGTTTCTTCTCTGTTTTAAGTAGTAGTAGTTAATATAATGTACCATCCATTTAGTTGGAGGAATCAGGTTGGGCCAAGCCAAATGATCCACTATAAAATTTATCATTCATGGGACATGACAGCTAAAAGACTGAGAATGTGAGAATAAGTACAGTAGAGAAGACCCACAATTTAAAAACAAAGACCTTGAGAATATGTGCCCTCTTAATGAGAAATATGAAAGACCACCATGGAATTTTGGGATACATCATGAAGATCTTCCCCTTTAAGAGAGTCAGGCCTTGAACCATGGCCCAGTGTACAGCAGGGAGTTTGAGAATGTTGATTTGGAAGGTAGATGTGTTGTGTATCTTAATACCCTGAATCTCCTGACCTAGGATATATGTCCCCATTCTTGAAGAGATGCATCTGTGAACAGGTGTATCTCAGGATAAGGAGGTGGGATTAGTACACTGATAGTAGCATTGCTCTGATCTAACCACCATTGAAGATCTGTGACGTTACTCCTGAGTAAGAAGACCAAATGATTCAATGGATCAGAATTCATGATCCACTGGTTGCACAGTGACCACTGAAGGGACCTCATATGCACTCATTCCTAGAGAATAAAGGATTCAAGAGATGCCCACATCCCCAAAAGGGAGAGAACCATCTGTGCAATAAAGGAAGGAGATGTAACTAGAGGCCCAATAGGAGTTTGATGAGCCTGTAAATGTTGAAAACACCCAGGTGGACAAGGTATTGAGTTGGCAAAATAATGTATATATCTATTATGACAATAAAGTCTGCCTACATGGCTTTTGTAAGGAGACTTGGGGCACTGTTCTGACAAGATGGTGCCAGATGTAGTCAGTCAGGCCAAAGTAATACAGGTGATGAGTAAAAGCTTGAACCACTCTGCAGAAGATATAGTGCTGATGGGAGGCCAAAATACAGAGCTCTGAACTGCAGTACCTGACAGTTGTGCACAAACTGAAGAAATCAGCATGATGACTGTATTATGGGAATGTGAAAATGAGCATCTGTAGTATAACTTGGTCATCTAAAGCCAAAATGTCATCATAGGTTCAAAAGGATTCCAAACACGAATGTTCCAAAAATAGACTTAACTGAGAAAAACTGATTAGATGCTGATCTCCTGTCTTCTTGTGCACAGCAAAGAAATGGGATCAAAACTCTTTACTGCCCTTTTGGATAACATCTCTTTTGGATAACTCTAGTTCCATTCAACTGAGAACAGTTGGAGGTGAAAAAGCAAAAAAAGGTTGGGAGTGATAATGGAGATGGAGCATATAAACTGAATGGTCAACCCTGATGCCAGAATATGGATCTGTGGCAAAGATAGTTCAGGTGTTCAGAAAACTATGTAATTGCTTCCACTGGCCCCTAGAGCACAGGGTAGTCACTGATGTCGTTGCCACTATTCTGCCAGTTGCATCTTGAACCTTAAAATTTTGTCTCCTTTTGTCAAAGTACATACAGATAAGTTTGATTACTTTAGAACACCCTTTGACAACACAAATTATTCTCCTTATCTCTATTAAACTGTAAAACTCACTTTCAGGTAACACTTGTTGAGGATAACAACTCACACACTACCTAACTGCACATCTAACGTTTTACTGACTTAATGCTTTTGACTAAACTTCTAACTACTTTACAAATTACCAATCAAGGCTAAACTGCCAATCATATCTAATCTGTCTAATTATCTCTCACTTGACTTTGCTCTACTTAACTTGCACTAGCTCATTCACTGAGACCTCGAACTTTCTATAAACTAGGAGATGCTATAATGTAACAACACTCTTGCAGTGAGAAAAACATAGAGATAATGAGAATAGTACTGAAGATTCAAGTAATAAAACATCAACAAAGCTTAGTACAATAATCTAACTGAATATATAATGTACAACGTACCAAGTTACATAAAATTTGTCACAACTATTGCTTTTAATATAATTAACATTTGTGGTATGAAAACTAAATAAACCAAATAATAAATATTAAGCCAAATATTCTTGTATATCCAAAAGACACCAAGTATGGAGTCAGATTGAGGAACAACATGGAAGGTTTAACCAGCAAACTGAAACAAGCAGTTTCATGGAGTACAAGTGATACAACTATGAAAGAGGCCTTCCAAGAAGATGTGAAGAGTCATCCATGTAATAACAGAAATAAAATCTGAGACTGTGAACATGGCAAGCAACCACTCCCATGACTCTGTGGAAAAAATAAAGATCCAAAGTAATGTCAAAAGGTGAGAACTCAAAACTGGTATACACAATTCTGGGGAACAAATTACAGGAGGATGATGAAACAACTGGAATAATGTAAGAAGGCAACTGAAACATCAATGAAGAAGACCACGTTTTAAAGATGAGGATAATGGTTGAGAAAAGTAAATAACAGAACTCCTGGTCTTTTAGGGAGCAAGAAGATAAGAATAAAACCTAGAAAGAGGACAAAGGACTCTCTTAATGGTTCTCTTGACCAAAAGATCTGATACCATAACTTAAAGACACACAGGACTGGAAGACAGAAGAAAAACAAAAAAGTAAATAACAGAA
>NW_027467782.1:64742202-64820546 GCF_004210375.1 Tachypleus tridentatus | reverse complement strand
GAAACCAACACTGTGATGCAGCCTTGACTTTTCAACCTACTGAGTAAATACAGTCAAATACACCGTATTATTCACAGTATATCGACACTATTAATTAAATTGAATGTTTTATGCTATTGAAGATACTTGTAATTGGTAAGTACTGAGATTATGATCTGAGTAAAAGGCCGTTTTGAGTAGACCCTAAGCTGACCTCTTGCCTTAACCCATTACTTTTGTCTTGGAAGATGCAAGGGAGTTTTTCAATGAATTTTTAAAGAAACAAGTGCGTCTTACAAGACGTAAAATACGATACATGGTACTCTCACAGGTTTCTGTGTGCTTCCATCATTGGTACTAAAATTAGAAACACGTGACAAACGTCATGCGGATGTTCGTTGAACACTTGAAACAAATGATTACAAACAGAGAAATGTATATGTAGCTGGAAACAAATAGTAATAATAATCGTGAGAACAAAGGAAAAAATAACAATATGTAAGCTTTCCGTCCAATACTAGTGTTAATTATGTTATCTGGAATATCAAACATAGCGATGACGTACGTGTGA
Source organism: Tachypleus tridentatus (assembly GCF_004210375.1). Lineage (NCBI taxonomy): Eukaryota > Metazoa > Arthropoda > Merostomata > Xiphosura > Limulidae > Tachypleus > Tachypleus tridentatus. The sequence goes on along the minus strand of NW_027467782.1, from coordinate 64,819,996 downwards.
TATTTATTTACTGATGTAATTGGAATGACAAAAAATAAATTTTCCCGCCTTATAAACACATGTCTTACTTAAAAGTTGAAGTAACAAAATATCGGTATGCAAGAAGACAGAACGATTTAATAGATGAGGTTCTGGCTTGTTTTATTTTGAATTTCTCGCAAAGCTATACAAGGGTTATCTGCACCAGCCAGGCAGACAGTCATCACCACCCGCCGCCAACTCTTGGGCTACTCTTTTACCAACGAATAGTCCCGTTATAACACCCCCGCGGCTGATAGAACGACCATGTTTGGTATGACAGGGATTCGAACTCGTGACTCCCAGACCGAGAGTCAAATACCTTAACCACCAGGTTGACCATCAAAGTGAGCGTCGTTACAGTCAAGAAATGAAAGTTCGCTATTCCATTAGAACCACGCCCAACGGCACAGAGGTATGTCTGCGTACTTATACCGCTAGAAACCGGGTTTCGATACCCGTGTTGGGCGATACCAGTAGAACCACTATCTATAGGTAGAAAATATATCTGTAGGTTATTCATGTGTCTGTGATGTGATAACAAAAGCTAGGAAAGTGGTTTTTGACTAATGAAAACGACAGAATTTTGCTTACGTTTTCTTGCAAATATTTTATATTTTGCTTTCTTTCGGATGTTCGTATAACACTCCAAATGAGGTTACCTGGACTAGCATCTTTAATTTTAAATGATAGATTATAGAGAAATTTCTATAGTCAACAGTGGCGTTCAGCCGTGACTGAATAATGCAACATGGTTCGATTCGTCGCGATGGACACAACACATTGTCTAATGTGGCTTGGTTCTGAAGCAACCCAATGGACAAAACGTGTTTGCACTTTCGTAATGGAACACAGTGCGACAGGGATAGTTTACATTACTTGTTGTTGTCTAGATTGTTTTTTCAGTTGCTTGACTTTTGAGACTGACCAATTCACGACCCCTCAGTCTGTTTCTACCTCACAAGACGTTCAGTTTCTCAATTATATCTCTGTTCGAAGACCCAGTCCTGCTGTGCTTCTTATAAGTTCCTGAAGAATAATTTTCTAAGTAGTTTCTACAGGGGCTCCGGCATGGCCTGGTGGTTATGGGCGTTTGACTCACAATCTGAGGTTCGCGAGTTCGAATCCCGTCACATCAGCCATGTTCGCCCGTTCAACCATTATTCGTTGGTAAAAGAATAGCTCAGGAGTTGACGGTGGGTGGTGACGACTAGTTGTTTTCTCTGTAATCTTACGCTGCTAAATTAATGGAACACATTAACGCTCAAGTGGTTACTAGTTCACATTTTTTTTTAGGACACAACTAGGTTAAATGTATATCAATAAATCTGTTTTACCTTACTTTCTGTAACAGAAAATGTTATTTTTAATTAGTGAGTTGACTTATTTTTTGTCAGCGAATAAGATAACAGCTACGACTGTTTATTTTGTCAACCGGCTCATCTGAAACCGGTGTTTCTTCTTTTGTTTAACATAACGAGAATGCTCCTTTCTTTCATTTTATTCCACGAGAGCTTCTACGAAAGCTTTTGTTCTGTGTTACTAGTTCAACTGTGAACAAAATTTAACTTCATTGTTTACTTAAACTGTGTTAGGTCATGTGCCATAATGTTTCAGAGTTGTTTCACTTCATGTTAACTTCTTTTTAAGTGTGAATCGTAGTTAATGGCGTATTGACTCTACCATTAAAGTGAATTTGTTTGTTAGCAATTCCATGGTTCTGTTGTGTTTACGTAGATTAAAGACAAAAGTACAAAGCTCTATGACCTTAACATTTTCAAAAAGTTAAACCTACCTTCATCAGAATTAAATAGAAGTAAACATAGATTAGTGTACATAAACATAGGGTTATTTTTAATTGGTAGTTTTAATTCACTCAATCAAGAGGAACACGTGGACGAACAGAAGTGTTTTTCTATTAAAGGCCTCAATGACTCTTGCTGGTCCTTCACTTCCTGCTTAAAATTTCAAATCACACACCATCACTTCCCTATTGTTCTGTGTTGTGTCAATGAAGTACACAAGAGTTTATTTGTTGTTATATGTAAATCGTTAAATATTTGTAATTTGTATAAATCTGTTTTGTTTATTTTGGAATTTCGCGCAAAGCTACACGAGGGCTATCTGTGCTAGCCGTCCCTAATTTTGCAGCGTAAGTGGGATTGACACATTATACGCCTCCATGGCTGAAAGGGCGAGCATGTTTGGTGCGACGGGGATTCAAACCCGCGACCCTAAAATTACGAGCCAAGCGTCTTAACTCACCTGACCATGCCGGGCCTTTGTATAAATCTATGTATTGTTTCTTTCTTTATGACTTTTATTTCGCAACTCATCGGGTAATATAAACCCAAGCCCGAGACATGAAACCTTCAGCTATTAGCAATTCTAATTTTCCTACTGTGCTGGTCACATTCGGAATATCACAGAGCTAAGCTTGCACGTTAAAACAAAAAAAATCATTTTTTTTTTTTTCAGAATTTATCCAGATAGTCACAACTCTTAATGGCTCACAACATTATGGGATAGTAACTGACACTTTTCAATTTCATAATAACTTTATTAACCACTTCTTCTGAGAGCATCTGTATGAATATATCCTCTATTTTAGGACTCAACTAACAACACTTTGTTTCGTGGTTTATGATTCTACAGGCCCAGCATGGCCAGATAGTTAAGACAATGGACTCAGGTAATTAAGACAATGGACTCAGGTAGTTAAGACAATGGACTCAGGTAGTTAAGGCACTGGACTCAGGTAGTTAAGGCACTGGACTCATAATCTGAGGGTCGCTGGCTCTAATTCCTTTTACATTAAATATGTTAGCCCTTTCAACCGTGGGGGCGTTATGATATTCCAGTCAATCCCATTGTTAGTTGGTAAAAGAGTAGCCCAATAGCTTACGATGGATGGTGATGACTAGCTGCCTTCCTTTCAGTCTTACACTTCTAAATTAGGGACGGCTAGCACAGATAGCCCTCAAGTAGCTTTGTGCGAAATTACAAAACAAACAAACAAGGCTTTCTGTACTACTTGGAAGCTTTTGCGTGCATTTTGTTTATAACAGTTTCCCTTCCACAGAACACGTGTATGCGTTGTTTGAAGATGTAACTCAAACATGTTACAACTAACTTGATTTGTGACACCAACTGACACCAGCCTGCAACATGACCTGTAAAGTCAGTTACAAGTCCTTTGTGCTGGACCCTCAGAGCTTATGCAAAACAAGTTAAATACAGATAGATAGTTATCGCGTGTCTTATACATCAAATTCATTGTCAAAACGTTTGTTTTTTGTAGCTGAACAAATCCATTGTTACTTTTTGTCTATGGAACTGATATTATAAAGTAAGTTAATGATGATATAAACGTTTTTACCACAGGTTTATAGCTGGAAAAATCTAACTCAAAACCTTTAACATGATCTAAGTGTGCATTGGATAAAACCAGAAGGTTTGAGGTTCACTACGGACCCATAATGATGGCCCTGTTGGTAAATTAGTTTTACGCAAATATTTTCAAATCGACGTTTCTTGATGCACTAAAAAAGCTTAAAACCCCAAAACACAAAGAAGAACAGTAAGACATTCCTGTAACTGATTTACTCGCAATCTGAGGGTCGCAGGTTAGAATCCCCGGCCTACTAAACATGCTGCCCCTTTCAGCCGTGGAGGCGTTTTAATGTAACGGTCAATCCCACTATTCGCTGATAAAAAATGTATCCCAGTATTTGGGGATGGGTGATAATAAATAGTTGCTTTCCCCGTGGTCTTTCACTGTTAATTTAAAGATGGCTAGCGCGGATAGCCTTCGTGTAGCTTTGCGAGAAATTCAAAACAAACAAAACTAAAGCAATTATTAAAATTCACCTGTGAGTGTGAGAAAACTAACAAAATAGCATTTTTCAACCTCAAGATCAAGAGAATCGATACACAATTCAAAAGAGAAATCCACAGAAAAATCACCCATACTGGACTATGCATTCCCTGGGACTCAGCATATGAAAAAAAAACCCAGCAAACAAAAACTCAATATATTAAGAAACCAAATAAACACAGCCATAAAACTATGTTCACCTGATAAAATTAACGATGAAATCAACAAAATAAAACCACACTTTATCAACATCAACAAATTTCCTTGAAAAACAGATTAAAACATCATGTACATACACCTAGACCAACAACACAGTTAACAACAACAATAAATCCCACGATACATAACAACAACAATAAATCCCACGATACATAGCAACAACAATAAATCCCACGATACATAACAACAATAATAAATCCCACGATACATAAACAACAATAATCCACGATACATAACAACCACGATACATAACAACAATAATAAATCCCACGATACATAACAACAATAATAAATCCCACGATACATAACAACAACAATAAATCCCACGATACAACAACAACTACAAAACCTTATAACTGCAACAATATCATCCCAAGATACAACAAACTACAAAACATGCATATGAAAAAAAAACCAACATTTTGAAAACAAAAACAAAACATAACATTCCAGTAAACACTAAATTCATTCAAACACCAGGTACAAAACTAAAGTCCATACTATGTAAAAACTACACTGACAAACACAACACTAACATAATTTATAAAATACAATGCAAAAACAGCCACGAATTCTATATTGGAGAAACAAATAGAAAAATGGAAACCAGATTCAAAGACCAAAGAAATAAACGCTTTCCCACGTTTTTGAGCACTGCAAATCAAATAAATACAATATTACCACAGAAAACACCAACATACTAAATAGGGAAACAAATACAAACAAGCGCAAAATCAAAAAAGCCCTACTTATATAACAACTCAAACCAAAATTAAACCAATATAAAGGAACACCTTTATACCAATACCAAGTAATAACCTAACATCCAACTTCAACGCCCCCTACAATATCATACCCGTTTACAGTATCGTACCTAAGACATCTGCCCAGCATCGGTCAGCTGCTAACTCTCTTTGTCAACATGTAGACGATTCAAGAAGGTCGAAACGTTGTTCTGTACTTTATTTTAATAAAAGTTTTAATACCCATACCAACCATCTTATCAATACATATTTATCGCTATCTCATTTCTTGAATCATTTGTTTTCTTGTTAAAATTACGTGTTTTCTTAGTCTAACGACACATATTATTTCAGTTGTTGAAGATGGACGTTTTCCTTCTCTGGCGTCCAACATGAAGATACTTTCAGCTGTTGAGGATGGTTATATTCCATTACGAAGCCCTCCATGGTCTCCATATTCCCTGGTTACCATCTACATTTGTGTTTCTTTAACATCGTTTTATCCCAGGTCCAGATTTTATTACTGTTATCGAAGGAAGAGTTTTACACATTAATCTATTTTCTGTCTATCTTAGCTGTCACCCTATCCATCTCGTCATCTTCTTGTTTATCAATCTGTTTTATCTGGTCTTATTTGTCTCTCTCTTTACTTCTGTAACCCAAACTTTTTCCAAATTGTAGAAGCAAAGCAAGGAAACCGATGTTCGTGAACAACTGTTACAAGTTATTTTCTCGTAAGTTATGCGATCAAACGTGCATTCGAAGGAATTTCACCATGCGACAAGAAAAAAGCACGTGTCATTTAAATGCTTTATATTATATATATATATCACTTAATGTTCACAAAGAGTCTGGGAAATCAGAACAAGATCTAAGTTGTCCTATTGTAGCTACAAAACATTTACTCTTTGAGCAAACAAACCATTACTGGAGTTATTTTATAAACATGTTCTGACATGTTGAGCAAACAAACCATTACTGGAGTTATTTTATAAACATGTTCTGACATGTTGAGCAAACAAACCATCACTGGAGTTATTTTATTAACATGTTCTGACATGTTGAGCAAACAAACCATTACTTGAGTTATTTTATAAACATGTCCTGACATGTTGAGCAAACAAACCATTACTGGAGTTATTTTATAAACATGTTCTGACATGTTGAGCAAACAAACCATTACTGGAGTTATTTTATAAACATGTTCTGACATGTTGAGCAAACAAACCATTACTGGAGTTATTTTATAAACATGTTCTGACATGTTGAGCAAACAAACCATCACTGGAGTTATTTTATTAACATGTTCTGACATGTTGAGCAAACAAACCATTACTTGAGTTATTTTATAAACATGTCCTGACATGTTGAGCAAACAAACCATTACTGGAGTTATTTTATAAACATGTTCTGACATGTTAGATTCGTTCACTTTACCTGGTGAGAGTTTCATTTAACGTAATTAACTGATTTGAACATATATTTAGATAAGAAGGAAGACTGGCAGAGACTTTGAGTAAAATCGAAGAAACAAGAGCGAGAGGCGGACAGACAGACAGACACTTGATTGACTCAATGACGTCAAAAATGACTTGGAACTGAAATAGTTGAATGAGAAAAGTTGCTTCTGGAAGGGATGAATATGGAGAAAAACAGGATTATATTTCTTGAACCTCAGAAATGAGAAGGAAACATTAAAGCCCAATTTAACTACTGAAAGATGGCACAAAAATATTACAACTACTGACCTTTTAACTACTGACCTTTTCATTTATTACAGCCATTGTTATTTTTTCCTCTCTTCTAAATTGCGTTAGACAGTTTCTGGCTCTGTTCCTAGCCCAGCCAACCGAAGGTACTGTTTGCCAGCCACATGTCCAATATACAGCTATTTTGGTAGACCACCTGGTGTATGGTGAAGATGATGGAGGAAATAGATATATTTTAATTTGAAAAATAACAAGTTAAACCTCAGTTTCATTCTCTCACAACACGAAATTAAAACGTTTTAGATTACAAAAAATTATCTCATGTTTCTAATTCACGGCAGTTTTGGTTTTTATTATTCTGCAAATTCTCCGATAGTTGTGAAACAGTTGGCAAGAAACTGCGGTCGACTTCTACAGTTTGTTCTAATTTAAAACTTTTGGTTTTTTTTAGCTAACACTAGGGGAGTGATACCGCATTTAAGAACGTGTGCGAAGGTGAACTTGGATCGTGCACTCAGAAAACAAGGTTAGTAAAGAGTTGCCCATTCATTCACGTTGTCTTCCTGGAATTAATATATGTTTATCTTACTAAGATTATTATTATGATCTACGAAAGTATTAAAAGATTCCTTTTACTATTTATGTCAAATTCTGTCACAAATTGGACTTCAACTATTGTGTCAATTAATGTAATTTTTACTACAGTTTCAATGTAATCCGAATTGGCTACGAGTTGTACTGCTGCGAAACGTATTTACCAACTTTCAGTAAGCCTATTTGTATGGTTGTAGAATCGTATACACGCGTACACACTGTAGGTTTCATTTAGAATTATCGTCATGAACTCCAAAACCGTATTGAGATTTGTAAATGTTTATGAAACAGTAACAGTACTCATGAAACACGTTTGGTCGTTGTAGCAGAAAATCTGCACACTGTTCCAAACAATTAACTGTTTGTAAAATAACAAACTATTGTTTCTAAGCGTTCATAAGTAAGAACCCACAGTTTTTTAAAATAACTGGAATATTTGTAAACTAACAAGATATTAATTAATTAGTGTTTGTAAAGTAACAAACTGTTGCATCTAAAGAACTAAAGTATTTGTAAAGCAACAAGCTTCTGTTTATAAACAACTGGGGTATTTGTAAAGTAACAAATTATTGTTTATAAACAGCTAGGGTATTTGTAAAGTTGAAAACTACTGTTTCAAGGCAACCAGAACATTGATTAGAAACTGGTGTTATGAAGAACTACAGGGTGTTCAGAAAGTCACTGTGCAGTTTTGTAATCATATGTTTATTCAGTCTATTTCAAGTCAGCAACTGATAGCGGTGTTTAGAAACAAAATAAGAAGGATCCAAGTCTACATTGATGCCAACGGTGGTCACTTTCAACATTGTTTATTATTGTCATTCATATTTACCTCCTGTATTCTATATTGAAACATGTCTGTTAATAAATATATAAGTGCACAGTGACTTTCCGAACATCCTGTAGTTCTGTAAGAGTTTACAAGGTACAAAAGTAGTGATTACTTAGAGGATATACTATTGTGTTTTAAATAGTGTATTTTTACATTATTGTATAGCACAGGATTAAGAAAAACCTGTTTCTTTTGGACTAAACTAGTGATTGCTTGTGATAACTTGTTAGATAAGCTTTTACACATACAAGTTTAATCGCCCAGTTTACGAAAGGTAGGATACATTAAAACAGTGTGCACTTGCTATGATGCGGGTCATAGCACGAGTTAACATGGTTCGTTTATCGAACTCTTGTTCTGTTCAACATACGCTCCGCATGGCGAGGTGGGTTAAGGCGTTCGACTCGTAATCCGACGGTCGCGGCTTCGAATTCCCGTCACACCAAACATGCTCGCACTTTCAGCCGTGGGGGCGTTATAAAGTTACGGTCAATCCCACTATTCGTTGGTAAAAGAGTAGCCCAAGATTTGTCAGTAGGTGGTGATAACTAGCTGCCTTCCCTCTAGTCTTACACTGCTAAATTAGGGACGGGTAGTGCAGATAGCCCTTGAGTAAATTTGCGCGAAATTCAAAAATAAAACAAAACTGTTTGACATTCATTTCGAAAGTTTTCTTTCATTAATTATTCATTCTTATTATTAACTGTTAACCAGAGACGTTATGGAAACGCTGTTCACTCCGATTGTTAATTAGAGAAACTTCGTGAAACTATTCTTTATACCAACTGTTTGACTTTAATCTTGAAGACTTCATGGATCCATTTCACTCTCCGACGCTTTGCTTAGTTCGTTGGAGAGAGTTTTCACTGGATCGTAGTTAACTTTTAGCGAGAAGTTTCTCGCTCATCTCTTCTTATCTCTAACCTTTGAATTTTGATAAAGGTCGGATTTCCTGTAATGATCACATAACTCTTATCCATTGATTTTCCTGAACATATTTATTTTTCAGAAGCCCCTCAGTGACTTAGCAGTACCTCTCCAGACTTACAACTCTAAACATTGGATTGCGATACCCGTGGTGGACAGGGCACAGCTTGTCCATTGTGTACCTTTGCGTTTAACGACAACCAAATCACGCCAATTTCCCTCCTTTCCCCCGGACACAGAAAATGTTTAGTTCTGGCATGTGTTTTAATCACAAAGGTCAAAAGGTTAACTGTTGTTTTACACATAATGAGAAACAATTGTTGATATGATTACCAAATGCAATCATCTAAGCCTAATTAATTGTTAATTATTTTATCTGCTGTCTTCTTTGATGCTGGTTCTTGTAAGAAATGCGAGTGTAATGTTCACTAGGAATGGTATCAGGTTGACATGATATATAAAATAAATAGTTTACTGGTATCCAGTAATGAAAGAAGATATTAATTAATAATTAAAATTAAACGATTGTGTAGACTACAAAAGGCTTATATCTGGATTTTGTAACATTCTGATCTACAATCATTGGTCAGCATCTAATCAAATATCATCCAATCTCCGAATGTTTATTTATTTATTTATTTGTGATAAATTAAAAATAGCAGGTTAATAAACAAGAGCTAATTAATTGAAACAACTGAGGTAAGGAATCCTTCTTTATGATCCTCTTAAGGAAGTAGAGACAAAGAACAGGAACAACAACAAGATGACACACTTTCTGTTTACGTACTGAGTTAGAATCTTGTCACGGAGCTTGCTACAGCCCTCTTGGTATTCCTCACAGTTGGTTACAATGTTTATGTTCATATGCCAACTATTGTGTCCTTGATGGACTCGAGGTTACGTAACGTCAACCCTGTAAGTAGAGGAGTGTCTGTGACGTGTACATTGTATGACAAGCAGGAAGTGAGTATACCAGGCCCATTATCACCAGTGGCGGCTGGTTACACCGTATTTTTATCAAAGAGTTATATTGAAGAACAATATAAAGTACTTAACCAAAGAGTTACATTGAAGAATAATATAAAGTACTTAACCAAAGAGTTATCTTGAAGAATAATATAAAATACTTAACCAAAGAGTTATCTTGAAGAATAATATAAAATACTTAACCAAAGAGTTATCTTGAAGAATAATATAAAGTACTTAACCAAAGAGTTACATTGAAGAATAATATAAAATACTTAACCAAAGAGTTATCTTGAACGACAATATATAAAATACTTAACCAAAGAGTTATATTGAAGAATAATATAAAGTACTTAACCAAAGAGTTACATTGAAGAATAATATAAAATACTTAACCAAAGAGTTATCTTGGACAATAATATAAAATACTTAACCAAAGAGTTATATTGAAGAATAATATAAAATACTTAACCAAAGAGTTATCTTGGACAATAATATAAAATACTTAACCAAAGAGTTATCTTGGACGACGCTATAAAATAGTTAACCAGAGAGTTATCTTGGACAAAAATATAAAATAGTTCACCAAAGAGTTATCTTGGACGACAATATAAAATAGTTAACCACAGAGTTATCTTGGACGACAATATAAAATAGTTAACCAAAAAGTTATCTTGGACGACAATATAAAATAGTTAAACACAGCGTTATTTTGGACGACAATGTAAAATAGTTAACAAAAGATTTATCTTGGACAACAATATAAAATATTTAACCAGAGAGTTATCTTGGACGACACTATCAAATAGTTAACCAGAGAGTTATCTTGGACGACAATGTAAAATAGTTAACAAAAGATTTATCTTTGGCAACAATATAAAGTAGTTAACCAAAGAGTTATCTTGGACGATAATATAAAATACTTAACCAGAGAGTTATCTTGGACGACAACATAAAATAGTTAACCAGAGAGTTATCTTGGACGACAATATAAAATAGTTAACCAAAGAGTTATCTTGGACGACAATATAAAATAGTTAACCAAAGAGTTATCTTGGACGAAAATATAAAATAGTTAACAAAAAGTTATCTTGGACGACAATATAAAATAGTTACCAAAAAGTTATCTTGGACGACAATATAAAATAGTTAACCAGAAAATTATCTTGGACGACAATATCAAATAATTAACCATAGAGTTATCTTGGACGACACTATAAAATAGTTAACCAAAGAGTTATCTTGGAAGACAATGTAAAATAGTTAACAAAAGATTTATCTTGGACGACACTATAAAATAGTTAACCAGAGAGTTATCTTGGACGACAATATAAAATAGTTAAACAGAGAGTTATCTAAAACGACACTATCAAATAGTTAACCAAAGAGTTATCTTGGACGACAATATAAAATAGTTAACCAAAGAGTTATTTTGGACGACAATGTAAAATAGTTAACAAAAGATTTATCTTGGGCAACAATATAAAATAGTTAACCATAGAGTTATCTTGGACGACAATATAAAATACATAACCAGAGAGTTATTTTGGACGACACTATAAAATAGTTAACCAGAGAGTTATCTTGGACGACACTATATAATAGTTAACCAGAGAGTTATCTTGGACGACAATATATAATACTTAACCAGAGAGTTATCTTGGACGACAACATAAAATAGTTAACCAGAGAGTTATCTTGGACGACAATATAAAGTACTTAATCAAAGAGTTATATTGAAGAATAATATAAAATAGTTGACCAAAGATTATATTGGACAATAATATAAAATAGTTAACCAAAGAGTTACCTTGGACGACACTATAAAATAGTTAACCAGAGAGTTATCTTGGACGACAATATAAAATACTTAACCAGAGAGTTATCCTGGACGACACTATAAAATAGTTCACCAGAGAGTTATCTTGGACGACAACATAAAATAGTTAACTAGAGAGTTATCTTGGACGACAATATAAAATAGTTAACCAAAGAGTTATCTTGGACAACAATATAAAATACTTAACCAAAGAGTTATCTTGGACGACAATATAAAGTACTTAATCAAAGAGTTATATTGAAGAATAATATAAAATAGTTGACCAAAGATTATATTGGACAATAATATAAAATAGTTAACCAAAGAGTTACCTTGGACGACACTATAAAATAGTTAACCAGAGAGTTATCTTGGACGACAACATAAAATAGTTAACCAGAGAGTTATCTTGGACGACAATATAAAATACTTAACCAGAGAGTTATCTTGGACGACACTATAAAATAGTTAACCAGAGAGTTATCTTGGACGACACTATAAAATAGTTCACCAGAGAGTTATCTTGGACGACAATATAAAATAGTTCACCAGAGAGTTATCTTGGACGACAATATAAAATAGTTAACCAAAGAGTTATCTTGGACGACAATATAAAGTACTTAACCAAAGAGTTATCTTGGACGACAATATAAAATAGTTAACCAAAGAGTTATCTTGGACAACAATATAAAATAGTTAACCAAAGAGTTACCTTGGACAACAATATGAAATAGTTAACCAGAGAGTTACCTTGGACGACACTATAAAATAGTTAACCAGAGAGTTATCTTGGACGACAATATAAAATAGTTAACCAGAGAGTTATCTTGGACGACAACATAAAATACTTAACCAAAGAGTTATCTTGGACGACAATATAAAATACTTAACCAGAGAGTTATCTTGGACGAGAATATAAAATAGTTAACCAAAGAGTTATCTTGAACGACAATATAAAATACTTAACCAGAGAGTTATCTTGGACGACAACATAAAATAGTTAACTAGAGAGTTATCTTGGACGACAATATAAAATAGTTAACCAAAGAGTTATCTTGGACAACAATATAAAATGCTTAACCAAAGAGTTATCTTGGACGACAATATAAAGTACTTAATCAAAGAGTTATATTGAAGAATAATATAAAATAGTTGACCAAAGATTATATTGGACAATAATATAAAATAGTTAACCAAAGAGTTACCTTGGACGACACTATAAAATAGTTAACCAGAGAGTTATCTTGGACGACAACATAAAATAGTTAACCAGAGAGTTATCTTGGACGACAATATAAAATACTTAACCAGAGAGTTATCTTGGACGACACTATAAAATAGTTAACCAGAGAGTTATCTTGGACGACACTATAAAATAGTTCACCAGAGAGTTATCTTGGACGACAATATAAAATAGTTAACCAGAGAGTTATCTTGGACGACAATATAAAATAGTTAACCAAAGAGTTATCTTGGACGACAATATAAAGTACTTAACCAAAGAGTTATCTTGGACGACAATATAAAATAGTTAACCAAAGAGTTATCTTGGATGACAATATAAAATTGTTAACCAAAGAGTTATCTTGGACAACAATATAAAATAGTTAACCAAAGAGTTACCTTGGACAACAATATAAAATAGTTAACCAAAGAGTTATCTTGGACGACACTATAAAATACTTAACCAGAGAGTTATCTTGGACGACAACATAAAATACTTAACCAAAGAGTTATCTTGGACGACAATATAAAATACTTAACCAAATAGTTATGTGGGACAACAATATAAAATACTTAACCAAAGAGTTATCTTGGACGACAATATAAAATAGTTAATATAGAGTTATCTTGTACGACAATATAAAATAATTAACCAACCATTTATCTTGGACGACACTATAAAATAGTTGACCAGAGAGTTATCTTGGACGAGAATATAAAATAGTTAACCAGAGAGTTATCTTGGACGACAATATAGAATAGTTAACCAAAGAGTTATCTTGGACGAAAATATAAAATAGTTAACCAAAGAGTTATCTTGAACGACAATATAAAATAGTTAACCAAAGAGTTATCTTGGACGACAATATAAAATAGTTAACCAGAGAGTTAACTTGGACGACAATATAAAATTCGTTAACCAAAGAGTTATCTTGGACGACAATATAAGTGGTTAACCAAAGAGTGATCTTGGACGACACTATAAAATAGTTAACCAGAGAGTTATATTGGACGACACTATAAAATACTTAACCAGAGAGTTATCTTGGACGACAATATAAAATACTTAACCGAAGAGTTATCTTGGACGACAATATATAATACTTAACCGAAGAGTTATCTTGGACGACAATATATAATACTAACCAAAGAGTTATCTTGGACGACAATATAAAATAGTTAAGCAAAGAGGTATCTTGGACGACAATATAAAATAGTTAACCAAAGAGTTATCTTGGACAACAATATAAAATCGTTAACCAAAGAGTTACCTTGGACGACAATATAAAATAGTTACCTAAAGAGTTACGTTGGACGACACTATAAAATCGTTAACCAATGAGTTATCTTGGACAACAATATAAAATAGTTAACCAAAGAGTTATCTTGAACGATAATATAAAATACTTAACCAAAGATTTATCCTGAACTGTTGTTCAAGATAAAATACTTCCGTATAGCCGTACACTGTACGACAGGATAACGTACTTAACCAAAGCAGTACCCTTAGAGACAAACGTGAGTTTTAAACCAAAGTTCTACACCAGTTAACGAGATACACTGTTTTACTAAAGTCTTATTTGATTTTTCTGAGTTATAAAAGAAGTCACAAATTTACGATGAAACAAAAAATTTATTGTCGAGAACATATCATGTTATTATTATAGGTTTTGATATTTGCATACAAGGTATTGGAAGTTATTTCAGTGTTGATTATATTAAGCTGTTAGTAATAACTGAATGAAACTAAATAAGAGTGAATAATGACCATATAACTACTATGTCCAGTATTGATGAGACCTTTATGTAGGACGAGTTTTCTTCAGGCCAGCCATGATACAACAGAACGCAGTAGTTGTTGAGGGCTATTGATATTAGCATATCGCTTGACAACAAAAGTTATGGCGTGATTAAGTTGAGGCATTGCACTGTTTTATTTAGGTAACAATAGACATATTGGCGTGTAAACATAAAGTAATATTATATTGGTGGAGGAATCTAGAAGTACGTTTACCACTGATGTTTTTGCACAAATATTACGTTAATATATTTATGTAGGGATATCCTTTTACGTCTTTTTGTTTTTCTTTCATCCTTCTGTATCAGTGGAGTTTGCTGTTAACAGTTTACAAAACATGCGGAGTAACACTAGTATGAAGAACAGTTTACAAAACAGGCGGAGTAACACTAGTATGAAGAAAGCGACGAATAAGTTAAGGGGATGACGGCTTGTTGGCACAGCTTGGCTGTGTTTCTTTTGCCACACGCTAGTTAAAATCTGAAGGCCAGACAAACGACTGTAAGTTTGTAAATTGACTTTCATCAGTGGCTGACACTTTAAGAACGCCAATAACTCCACTACAGTTTCTTCTTTAAGATTCTTGTCAATTAAGAAGTGAGGTGCTAATACTCGTTGCTTTCTTGTTATGTATTGGTACATTACGTTGGAAAAACTTAAGGTAAGAAAACAGTTCATATGGGCTTGATACTAAACCAAGATGTGAGACTGTGTTGCTAATTTTATTTGTCGATGGAAAAACCAGTTCCTTTGAGAAGGTGACTCTTTGCATGGAGATGAAATCAAATATTTTTTTTTTTTATTTGTTAAAGGGATTTCGAAAAACAGAATGTAATTTGTTGACTTCGTAAAGGTCAAAACACGAATAACTTAAAAACTCTATAAGAGTGACCGCAAATTCTCAGCCAGATAGAAGTAGTCCAAGAGTTGGCGAAGGTAGCCTTCCTCTACTGTGCCCTCTACTATACTCTTTTGTGGCTCTCTGTGGAAAGTCTAAAACAGTCGAATCAAACTATGGGGTATTTATGGTATGTTTGAACCGTCTAAACCGTGAAAAGGTAATTGGTGTTGGATTCGATTGGTTCACATCATCTATATTGCAGTGTGGTCAGTGGGGGTAAGTGAACACTGGCCGTTTCCGAGTGTTCTTTATAACACCCACCCACATTTATATTGCGAACAATGATTGGTATTTAAATCATACATACCAACGTTATTTTAATCAAATTTCAAGAAATTTATACCCTGTTATAATTTTACACATATAAAGTTTTTTTTTATCAACGTTATTACGTTACTAAAACCAAGAATCTTCAAATAGTTGAGTCAACTTCAAAAAAAAAGATCCCCTCCACTCAATGTTCTATTGGCTCTGCGGTAAGTCTGAAGGCTTATGATGCTAAAAATCGAGTTTCGATACCAATGGTAGGCACAGAACAGATTGTGTATCACTGCGCTTGTTTGTTTTGAATTTCTCGCAAAGATTCACGAGGGCTATCTGCGCTAGCCGTCCCTAATTTAGCAGTGTAAGACTAGAGGGAAGGCAGCTAGTCATCACCATCCACCACCAACTCTTGGGCTACTCTTTTTACCAACGAATAGTGGGATTGACAGTAACATTATAACGTCCACACGGCTGAAAGGGCGAGCATGTTTGATGTGACGGGGATTCGAACCGGCGACTCTCGGATTACGAGTCAAATGCCTTAACCACCTGGCCATGCCGGGCCATCATTGCACTTAAGAACAAACAAAACAAATATAAGTGAAGAAAAGCTCACAGTATGTGATTTGGAATGGAACTCCCCTGCAAAAAACAACGAATCAGTTTACAGTGAGACTATTTTGAATTTTGAGTTGGACTAAACTGATTATATTAGAATATGCAGTTGAATATATATATATATTTGTTTTCCATATTTTCTCAAAGTTTGTCTACCAACAATTGTTTGGCAGAAAAGCCTTTGGTTTTATTATTATTATTCGTTAGAAAATATAATTACATATGTATGTAAAAGATTTGTACGTTGTAGGGTGGTTGTAGAACGCCCTATTTTCACATGTTTGAGTTTGAAATTAATAAATTTGTTTCAGTGCGAAATTGCGCTGTACTTTGTTTACTGAAGACATCGAACCGCGAAGTTTGCCATTATTAGCTATTACGGAAGACTCATGAATACAGTGAAAACAATACCGTCACTTATTCTGACCTTTCTCGGAGTCTCTTGAAAGTATAATTAAGCTGATTTGATGATTAAGTGTCAACGTTTTGTTTTTATACTAATCTAATCATTTCCAATGGTACACCACAGAATGGATCTATATTACGATTCAATATGTAACTAAGGTTTTCTACCTGTATGACTAGTGTTGCTAGTTGTTTACGAATTTTATTTTTAGGCCTAGCTGAGTTATATTTTGTTTAGACATTTCTGCTTTCACAAAAAAGTGATATTTTTTTTGTAATTTAAAGGATTCTGAGGTAGAAATAATTATTTTCAAGACATTTAAAATATGTTCGTGTGAGATATGTACATTGAAACTTACTTTGCCACAATGTTGGATGAGCTTAAAAATACTCTTGAGGCAGAAGTATAGGTGTTTCAATTAGACTTTCCCCACAAGATATGATAATGTATCTTTGACACTAGCTTAAAGGATACATACCATTAGATCCCATTACAAGATATGATAATGTATCTTTGACAGTAGATTAAAGGAGAGATACTATTAGATCCCATTACAAGATATGATAATGTATCTTTGACAGTAGATTAAAGGAGAGATACTATTAGATCCCATTACAAGATATGATAATGTATCTTTGACAGTAGATTAAAGGATACATACCATTAGATTTCCTCTAACCACAAATGATAATGTATGCCAGACACTATCTTAAGGGAGAGATGCCATTAGACCCCTTCACAAGATACGACAAGATATCTTAGATAATACACCGTAATACAAACAGTTTTAAATTAAAACGTTTTACCTTCATAACCAAAGTTACAAAGCGCAAAGTAAATCGGAAGGAAAACGTCTTACATTTCGTTTGATTTTTAATACTCTGTTAATGCAATATTCAAACTTCTCTTCCAATAGTAAAAGTTCAGTGCGTAGGTTGACGTGAAATCGGAGAAAGCTTCCGAAAATGGACCAGCAAACGTTTAGTTTGATGACCATATTTTCTCTTCTTTCATTGGCTCTTAGTCGGCACGTGCAGCCTCTAGGGGTACGTCGTGATTCGAGGGTAAGTAAAAGTGTTTATATATATATATTGTTTTTTTTTAACGTTTAAAGGCTATTTTAAGAATCACTTACCCTCAAAGTTAGAAAGTCGTGTAATTGTTACTAACCTAATGGGTTTCTAGAGCACATTTTTATAAACACAATAAGTTTTTCTCGAGGCAAATGAATTAGACAGTAATGTACGGAGCTCTTCAATTACCAGGAATATATATATCGGTGGTAGAGTGAGCCACTTGTATACAAGTTCTGTAATAATAATTAAAAAGCGACAAAAGAACAAATAAAATTTTGTAAAACATTTTGCGCATAAATATCTGCTTTTAAATGTCTGTTTCTAATTCATTTTCACGAAATTTAGAACCATTACAGAATTGAACTATGAAACTCGTGTTATTAAAGTTGTTCAGAAACGAATTTTATTCTACTAAGAAAAGAAACACGTTTATTTGCAAAACTCTTTCAGGTTATATTTTAAAATATGCACCTGTTTAAATACATCTCTGAAATATCTACTATCCATTAGACGTAAAATATAATCACAATAGCCTTGCCTTCAGACGTTATGGTTCAGCAGAAAGTCAGCAGATGTACGACACTATAAATTGGATTTCGATACCTATTATGTGCAGAGCACAGATAGTTCATTGTGTAATTTGCGCTTAGCAACTACAAAATAGTTTCATCTACAATATTGTGGCGCCCTCTATTGCTGTATTCTAAACAAGTAGAAACACGGAAAAGGTTTGTTTTTAATTTCACGCAAAACTACACGAGAGCTATCATCGCTAACCGTTTCTAATTTAGCAGGGTAAGACTAGAGGGAAACCATCTAGTCATCACCACCCACCGCCAACTTTTGAGCTACTCTTTTATAAACGAATAGTGAGATTGATCGTCACATTATAACGCCCCCACGGCTGAAAGAGCAAGCATGTTTGGTGTGACGGGATTCGAACCTGCCATCTTTGGATTACGAGTTGAGTGCGTTAACCACCTGGCCATGCCGGGCCTAGAGAAAAGGAATTAGACAAATAAGTGCTTCTATCTACAATTATATAGGATATTTACAGATAAGTAAAAACTGTACCTACAGGACAACAATTAAGTTATGTAACACAAACAGGTTATTAATGTCAAATAAGATATAATCATAAGCCCACTGTAGTAAATGAAGTAAGATTTAATCATAAGTTTAAAAGTTTAAATTTCTCGCAAAGCCATTCGAGTTGGGCAATCTGGGCTAATCGGCCCTAATTTAGTAGTGAAAAAACTAGAAGGAAGGAAGTTTGTCATCACCACCCACCGCTAGCTCTTAGGCTACTCTTCTACTGAATAGTGGGATTGATCGATCATTATAAAGCTCCCACGGTTGCAAGCGAGAGCAAGTTTGGTGTTTCATGGACTCGAACCTGCAAACAAGCCCACTGGTGCTCGAGGCACGATATTTTGAAACAACCTATGCGACATAATTCGTTGTTATTTCTACGCATAATTAGATGAACAGTATTGTTTGTTTGTTGTAAAATAAAGCCACATTGAGCTATTTGTTTCTGTTCACCACATGGAGTAGAATCCTAGATTTTAGCGATGTAAGTCCCAAAGTTCACCATCAAGAACAGCGAAGAATAACTTGCAGAGAATGAAAATATTTGCATGTACTTAAATCGGACGCCCCCCCTTTCAGAAACTAACAGGAATTTTCAATAAAAATAAAGAAGGCTGTAATATCACATTTGGACTAAAATATTAGGCTAACATGTATAAAATATATGCACACTTTATATTCTTTGGAATAAAATTACGGGTTGAATCACGTAGTTTTTAATTGTTTAAAAATCAGCTTAACATTAATGTTTATTCTCACTAGATGTCACTAGTATTTTTCTTTCTTCAGGCAGAACCTGTGTTGCAAGAAGGCGCAAAAATCGGTATGATTTATTTAATGTTTTACTAATATAGTTTACTTTTTATACAGACTGGATCAAATCAGTTAAATAAATTATTTTATTCTTGCTGCATACTTAAATAAACGTAATAATATAATTCAGCAATATCTTAAATAATAATTTGTAAACATAGAACGTCGAGAGTTACAAAACACTATTACTAGTGGTATCTATAAATATCAAATTGAACTTTCATTTAATAATAAGTAAATTAATTTCATAAAATTCTACTTTAGCCTTGATAATAGTTGCAATTGTTTTATGTGATCTGCTATAAATTGAATATTAGTATGGTTGTTGTAGAAAACCAAAACCTAACACACTCATAGGAGTCGAGGATATTGTATGCCTATGCTACTTTGATAAATTTGCATATATGTTTTCCGATTTTTCTAGATATTTTAATATGTTTTCTTACGTCACCGGAGTACCTTTATGTATATATACATTCATATACGCCCATATTCTTTATCATATCTAGTTACCTTTACATAAATTCTGTGTGATATCTGTAAATATCTTCTGGACTACCTGGAAAATATTTTAAATATCATTCATGTCACCTGTCTTCCTGATACCTGTAACTATTACCATATTTATCATTCTACTTAGATATTATTGTAAAAAAAAATTCTGAGGTAATTTTAATCATTTAGCTACTAACTTAATCGACCTATGTTACTTTCTTAACCCTCCTATATTGTCTTCTTATTTCACCTGTTATTTACGTAATCTACATATGTTGCTTACTTAATCCCCGTATGTTGCTTATGTAATTCTCCTATATTGCTTATTAAATCTACCTATGTTACTTCATTCTTCTATACTGCTTACTTAACCTAACTATGTCGCTTACGTAATCCTTTTATATTGCTTATTTATTATATCTATGATACTTACTAAATGTTACCTACTTAGTTCGATGTTTCTGAAATGAAACATGAGGTCTCAACCCACCTTCGTCATGTAGTTGTCGCGTGCCAGGTTTATTCACTTCTGCCTCTACTGCTCAACGCTAGGCAGTAATGTTTGGCTTTCCTTCTTTATATTACCCGATTAGGGTTAAGAAAATCTTTTCTTTGGAAACGTCTGCTTGGTCTTTGTTAGTTGCAACATAACGTCTTCTTTGTTGCATTGTTTTCTTTGCTATTACTCTGTATCCTCGACTAACTGATTTTCGTAATAAGTTTCACACGTACCCATAGGTGTTGACGTAATAAGTTTCACACATACCTACATGTGTTGACGTAATAAGTTTCACACATACCCACAGGTGTTGACGTAATAAGTTTCACACATACACACAGGTGTTGACGTAATAAGTTTCACACATACACACAGGTGTTGACGTAATAAGTTTTGTTTCCGTTATTTTTATTGGCTTCCAATTTTCACATTCGTACTGTAGCACGGATTTCCTTTAACTGTTGAATGCTATTCATACTGACCCAACTAGGTGTTAACATGTTTCTTATTACGCTAGATAATTTTCCAGATTTACTAATTTAAGTGCTAACATTCCAATCTGTCCGTCATTATTTTGTTTAATTGTGTGAATTATTTTACCTCGTTTATTTGTTGAGCTTTATTACAGACAATTTGTTTATTTTAACTGGTATTCATCACTCGTCTTTTTAGAGGATTGATGGTAACTTTAGTACTAGTCGAACACGATGTCGTTTTTTTGCTATTGTATGCTGTTTTAACTTAGACATTCTGTATTAGTCGCTAGAGAGAGCCTTAGTTTGTGTCTCCTTGAGGGCGTGACGTCTCAAAATTTTCTAAGTAAGAGTTGCGGGGGGCTTTTGAATAATTTAAAAACAACCGTTAGAATAATAATTAATTGGTTAATTACCGAGCCTGTTTCAGTTATTTCAGTGCCATACACACTGTGTTTTCAAGGAAAAAAATTCTGAAGTAGTAGTGTTATATAAGAAAGTGGTTGCTTCATATGTGAGTTAGGCCTACAAGCGAATATAACATGTGAAGCTTCTTTATTTTAGTTGAAGTAATAAAATGCTTTCTTTTCATGGATCGACCTAGAATTTGAACTATTTTTACCGAGTATATAAAAACACGACAACCAAACAAAACGAAGAAAGGTCTACTCTACTACAGAAACCTTTATAAAACTACGATGTTTATTGTTAATATATTGGTCGCTCGTACAGTCCAGTTCATGTGTGTTGTACGTCTTCTCCCGTAGTTCATTTTATTGATTTAGTTTTGCTGCGCTATTCATTCATTTTTTAATCTACAGAGACTAGGAACATTGGTGAGGACAACGAACTACTCAGTCGTACACCAGATGGCATTGGGAATCAGTTTGTCATTATTTTTCGTATAGCTTTTAAATTATTTTCAGACCCGGCATGGCCAGGTAGGTTAAGGCGTTCGACTCGTAATATGAGGGTCGCGGGTTCGAATCCCTATCGCACCAAACATGCTCGCCCTTTCAACCTTGGGAGCGTTATTATGTGACGGTCAATCCCACTATTCGTTGTTAAGAGAGTAGCTCAAGAGTTGGCAGTGGGTGGTGATGACTAGTTGCCTTCCCTCTAGTCTTACACTGCTAAAGTAGGGACGGCTAGCACAGATAGCCCTAGAGTAGGTTTGCGCGAAAATCAAAAACAAACAAATTATTTTTGCAAATGTTTCATTGTATTTTATAAATACGAAGAAATTTCTATATAGGCTACGCTGATGTGCATATAAGAACTGTTCTCAAAACGTATGTAGTTCAGGATACGGTGTTATCTGAATATCAGTGTAGATTATATTTATGTGGAAGATATCAGTTTTATTTGGATACTCGTGTGGATATTTTATCATACTGTTTAGAACGTCATTACCACTGTGTACTGATAACGTTATAAAAATAATATATAACGTTACAAACTCTATAATCTGAACGCTTTCCAAATGTGGACCTCTAAAGAAAGAAGGACCATGTTTTGAAAGTGCATGTGTTATAAGTTGTTCTTCTTATCGTTTTGTATTAAGACTTCTCGAATCATCTAACAAGATGATTAAATCAGTAATAACATATTTATTGATGACGTAAAATATATCACATAAAATGTTTTTTTTTTATTTCGCGCAAAGCTGTACGAGGTCTGTCTGAGCTAGCTATCCTTACACGAGGTCTGTCTGAGCTAGCCATCTTTATACGAGGTCTGTCTGAGCTAGCCATCTTTATACGATGTCTGTCTGAGCTAGCCATCCTTATACGAGGTCTGTTTGAGCTAGCCATCCTTATACGAGGTCTGTCTGAGCTAGCCTACCTTATACGAGGTCTGTCTGAGCTAGCCATCCTTAATTTAGTAGTGTAAAAGTAGAGGGAAGGCCAACTCTTGAGCTACTCTTTACCAACGCATCGGGGATCGACCATCACGTTATAACGCCTCCACAGCTGAAAGGACGAGCATGTTTGGTGTGACGGAGATTTGAACCCGCTACGCTCAGATTAAGAGTCGATACCTTAACTCAACATAAGTGTATACATAAATTATGTTTAGCATTTACTTACCCTTCTATTTCTCTACTAAAAGTTATAAAACTAGTAATTATCTTCTAGTGAGGTTAAAACATGTCTTCGATTTTCTAATTATTCTTGTACTTTTAATAATGATTCGCTTATTATAAGTAAAGTTAGCTAATTACTGTGAACGGAATGTTGAATTAATAGGATAAGATAATTTATCGATTGTATATAGTCTAATTGTTATCTTCAACTTAAGATATGAAAGGATTTACTAATGAATTATGTTTGTTTTGTAAAGACGACAATCCCCTCTTGAGGCATCACTTACGTTTAGCCAAAACTACCGCTAGTGTCATGTCGGTGTCACCTTTCGACCATAACGTCTTGTCTTGTCAGGCTATAGGAAACCCGCCTCCAACTATCCACTGGTTAAAAGATGGAAACAGGATAATACAGGTGAGAAATCCGAGCTACATAATGCCTACAATAAAATCATTAGCTAATAATAGGTTTTGCAGCTAAACGTGCGTACCAAAAGAGTACGCCACACTATACAATAAGATCACTAGCTAACAGGTTTCGCAGCTAGACGAACAAACAAACAAATCAATGAGTAAGTTGGATATGAGATGAAACCGTTGACGTGTAAAACATTTCAAAGTCGCAAAACAATTAAGAGATAATCAGTTATCTATATTCTACCTACAATAAGAGACCGAAACTGTAAATTAGTGGTGCACAAAGTCCGGCTCGCGATGTCCAATGGGAAAGTCAAACATAGAGAGTTCGCGCGCTAAGAGTTCGTGCCTGCACGAAGATTAAGCACTATAGAAGAATATGCATTAGATTAGATACTGGATGGTTCCATATTTGTGTCGCGCAATAAAGAAAATCTCGTTAACACATAGGCATTTAATCATTGGTGCAATGACGTAATATTTTCATCATTACGAAATCTCACGTGTTCCAATTGTTCTTCGAGATTTACCTACGAGCCCTATTTTGACATTATTTTGTAACAAGAATGGCAGCTAATCGTAAAAGAAAAGTTGACGACGAAAATCAGCAGCTTCATGATGATTGGACTGCACAATACTGTTTTGTTCAACAACAGAAGAATGTGAATTGTCTGCTGTGTCATTCGACAGTAGCAGTGGCGAAGCTTTCCAATATAAAACGTCATTTTGAGTCGAAGCATAAAGATTTCCACAATATTGTCTGTGATGAACGAATAGCTCAAATTGAATCTCTGCGGCGGTCGCTGAATCACCAGCAGAACATTTTCTCAAAGCAGTCAGCAGATTTAAGTGCAGCATGGGAGGTCAGTTATGATATTACGTTGATGATAGCGAAATCTGGCCGACCGTTCACTGATGGTGATTTTGTCAAGCAATGTATGATTACTGCATCGGAAAAGTTGTGTCCAGAAGCAGTTCGCAAGCTACAGATGGTGGCTTTGAATCATATGACAGTTCAACGAAGAATTTCACATCTCTCAACAGACGTGACAAGGCAGCTTACAAATAAAGCAGCCAACTTTGCCTACTTCTCTTTGGCAGCAGATGAGTCGATTGACATCAGTTCAACAGCACAGCTACTAGTTTTTGTTCGTGGTGTGTCGTCATGGTTTGATATCACAGAGGAACAAATCGGCATGTGTTCCATGAAGGGTCACACAACTGGATCTGCTCTATTCGAGGAGACAGTACGACTGTGTAGTAGTGTTTCATTGGATTTCACGAAACTGGTAAGTGTGACAACTGATGGAGCGCTCGCCATGACCGGAGAAAGTAGCGGGCTGGTAGCACTGTTGATGAAGCATCAAGGAAAGCAGAACAGACAGTTGATGAAGTTCCACTGTAGTATTCACCAACAGAACCTGTGCAGTAAAGAACTTGGTTTTCAGGCATTGATGGCATTAGTCACGAAAACCATTAATTTCATCAAATCACGAGAGCTCAATCACCTTCAGTTTCGAAGACTTATTGAAGAAATTGATTTAGACTTTGGTGACCTTGTGTATCACTGTGAAGTACACTGGCTGAGTCGAAGGAAGATGCTCAGAAGATTCTGGGAGTTGATTGATGAGGTGATAGAATTTCTCAGAAGCAAGAACAAAGACACTGAAGTGATTTCCTGACTGATCCAGCATGGCAAGCTGATTTCACCTTTCTGGTCGACATGACACAACACTGGAATGATCTGAATTTGAAGTTGCAAGGAAAAAATCAGCTTGTCTGTCAGCTTGTAAATCACGTCTCAGCTTTCAGGACAAAGTTGCAGTTGTTCTGGCAGCAAGCAGCATCAGGCAACTTCGTGCACTTTCCCACTTTTCAGTCACAGATACAGAAGAATCAGGACATTGACACACAGGTTTAGGTAGGAAGTTAGATACCTTGATTCAATCCTTCAACTCACGGTTTCGTGACGGTTTGATGAAACTTTTTGCTGATCCGTTCAGTGTGTCAGTGGATGACTTGTCGGCAGAATATCAGCTCGAACTCATTGATCTCCAGGTATCTGATGAACTGCGTGCTATTTTCCGAGAAAACAGTTTCCTTGATTTCTGCAAAACGTTGCCTGATACATTTGCTAATCTGAAAGAGAACGTACTTGTCCACACCAGCATGTTTGGCAGCATGTACTGCTGCAAACAGGCTTTCTCGCGTGTGAAACTGAACGCAAACAACACTCGCAATCAGCTGACTGATGGTCATTTGGAAGCAGTCTTGCATCTTTCAATGTAAAACATCAAGTCGGACATTTCTAAGCTCGTAGATGACATGCAGCATCATCCATCGCACTGACTTTGTGACAGTTGACGTATCATAACATCTCTTAGAATAATGTGCAAACTCTTTGATGTAATCGTTATTTGTGTGTTCTTAAATGAGATGTCCATCTTGTGTGAAACAACTGTGGGACGATTTTAATCTTCACTTTTTTGTGGTCCCCAACGGTTACGAGAAGTCTGTTTGTGGCCCCTGACTCAAAAAGTTTGTGCACCACTGCTGCAAATGCATTCTTTTATTCAAATATGTACTAGATGTACTTCTGCAGGGTCCCTGAAGGTGTGCCATTTAAAGTAAATAAAACGAAATTTAAGAGTAATAAATATATTTGTTTCTTCCTTTTGAAGCTTGTATGTCATGCTGTGTGCATAATTCTTCTCGTGATTTATAGCATGCGCGCGATTTTACCAGTACAAGCTGCAACGTGACGTTTAATGTGACCAGATACGTGAAATGTTTTGTGGTCTGTCATGTGATCTGATATGCATATTTCTGTTATATAGAAAAGTGAAGAAACGTTGGTGTGTTCTGGGTTAGCAATCGGTAAATATAATCAAAGGAACAATATTTAAAAAAAATTAACCATTCACAGTTAGGCTAAATAAGATGGTAAAACCAAAAGAAAGCTACATTATATTCATTACAATAATGCTTATAACTGTTTGTTTGGAATTAAGCACAAAGGTTTCTCTGTGCTTTGCCTACCCACGAGTATTGAAACCCTGTTTCCAAAGTTGTGAATCCGCAGTTGTAAAATTTTCGGATTCATAAATTATTCGTATTGCTCCATACAGTGGCGCCCTCGCTCTAACTATAGCTGTAAGTAATCTCACTACTTCGCTAACACTTACAATAGCTGTTAATAAATGCTATCACTTCGCTAACACTTGTAGATTTAATATCAAACTAACTACTGTTTCCTTCTGTACATTTGATTCAAAATTTCTTTTTATCAAATAGGCAAGTTTACAAATTTAAATAGAGTGAGTTTTACCTCTTTTGCAAACAGAAAATATAGGCTTAACACTGAAAAATAGATATAAGTGTGTAAGCTACAGATTAGAAATTTGTTTTATTTTTATCATGAGTGAAATCATATATTAATAAAGATGTGTCTGTGGTAGTACTATTTAATATATTCTGAGCTTTTGGTAAAAAATTTTGACTTTTTTACGACAAAATTTCGTTAAAATACAACCTTAAAGCTAATTTTTCTTTGGCAAACTGAAGGTTGTGAATATTTACTCCATTTTATTGTAATATTTATTTTAATACGCACTTTCAGAAATATATACTTGGTCAGGCAATATTAGATCTAGCATGATACGAATCACGCATTAAGGATTAAATAGATTCTTGAGAAAGTCGTTCGTAAATAGTTTCGATAAAATACAAATGACAGTCAGTCACCTTGTTTTTTCTTGCCTAAAAAGGACACTTTGGGCAGTATTCAGTCGGACGATGGAAACCTTCATATTCTTCCAGTGGCTGGAACTAGCCAAACATGGTCCCGATTGTTTCTCGACTGTTTAACTCCTGGCGACGAAGGTACTTACACGTGCGTAGCAGAGACCCCTTACAGCCGAGTGAGCAGTGACACAAGAGTGAACATTTCTGAAAGACGACTAGTTAATCTGGAACCTTTCTGTCTGAATAAAAGAAGCTTTGGTGGGTTGAAAACTTTGTTAGTTTGACAACTATTTGATAAATTACTTATATGAACTTTTGTACTGAGATAGTTTATAATTACAGTTGTATGGACTGTTGTAAACAGTGTGATTGTCTGTACTTTCAGTTCCATAAACTGTTGTAAACAGTGTGGTTGTCTGTACTTTCAGTTCCATAAACTGTTGTAAACAGTGTGGTTGTCTGTACTTCCAGTTCCATAAACTATTGTAAACAGTGTGGTTGTCTGTACTTCCAGTTCCATAAACTGTTGT
Organism: Tachypleus tridentatus; assembly: GCF_004210375.1. Taxonomy (NCBI): domain Eukaryota; kingdom Metazoa; phylum Arthropoda; class Merostomata; order Xiphosura; family Limulidae; genus Tachypleus; species Tachypleus tridentatus. The sequence goes on along the minus strand of NW_027467782.1, from coordinate 64,791,856 downwards.
AAACAGTGTGGTTGTCTGTATTTCCAGTTCCATAAACTGTTGTAAACAGTGTGGTTGTCTGTATTTCCAGTTCCATAAACTGTTGTAAACAGTGTGGTTGTCTGTACTTCCAGTTCCATAAACTGTTGTAAACAATGTGGTTGTCTGTACTTCCAGTTCCATAAACTGTTGTAAACAGTGTGGTCGTCTGTACTTCCAGTTCCATAAACTTTTGTAAACAGTGTGGTCGTATGTATTTCCAGTTCCATAAACTGTTGTAAACAGTGTGGTTGTCTGTACTTCCAGTTCCATAAACTGTTATAAACAGTGTGGTCGTCTGTATTTCCAGTTCCATAAACTTTTGTAAACAGTGTGGTCGTCTGTATTTCCAGTTCCATAAACTGTTGTAAACAGTGTGGTTGTCTGTACTTCCAGTTCCATAAACTATTATAAACAGTGTAATAATCTTACACGTTTTCTTATCTGTCTGTTGTGTATTATCTATAATATTAATTTGTATCCATCTGTGCTGATTCTTTAAGTAAACACTCATAACCAACGCAGAAGACAATTTAACTTTTGAGTCTAATAATCACAAAGATAGCTGGTTTAAACCTTTGCTGTTATATCAGGCTTACCAGCAAGAATTTACATGTGGACACGCTTTCGTTTCGAACAACAAGGAAGTGACGTTCAGTTGTTCTGTCGCAGTTCCGGTCTACCGAAACCGGAAGTGATATGGTCACGTGGTGATGACAACAGACCACTTGAAGACGACAAGAAATACATGGTAAGTGTTCGTGATTTTAAATAAAGTAATGGTAAGGTTGGTTTTGTTTATCGGCGGTTAACGTCTAAGCTACACAATGGGCTATCTGTGCTCAGTCCACCTCGGGTACTGAAACCCAACATTTAGCATTAAATCGTTTTTGAGACGTTTCAGTGGTGTAGGTGAGAAAACGAAAAAATACCTTTGTAGTTTAGTTTATTTTTGCCTATTAGCATGGACTACTACCTTTCATTTCTTGTACAAAGATAATGAATACCAAACTATTTGTCACAGTTCGAATACTGGTGAAGCATGACCAGGTGGTTAGAGGGCACTTGACTAGAAATCTATATGCAAAAACGGCTCGTTTGGGTTGAGAAAATATTTTACATAGAAGAGCGAACAACGTTTCGACCTTCTTCGGTCATCGTCAGGTTCACAAAGAAAGAGGAAACTGACCGGAAGCTGACCACATGTTTGAAAGGGTTGTGTAACTGTGTGTCGAAATGTAGAGGGCGGTATTAGATGTTTGAATATATAATTTTATTTATTTTATTATATTAATATAGGTATAAAGGCGTTCCTTTATATTGGTTTATTTTGGGTTCAAGTTGTTGTATAAGTAAGGCTTCTTTAATTTTGCGTTTGTTTATGTTTGTTTGTTTATTTAGTATTTGAGTGTTTTCTATGATTATGTTGTGTTTATTTGACTTGCAGTGTTCGAAAACGTGTGAAGGTGACTTTATGTTCTTTGAATCTGGTTTCCATTTTCTACTTGTTTCTCCAATATAGCAGTCGTGGCAGTTATCACATTGTATTTTATAAATAATGTTGGTGTGGTGTTTGTCAGTGTAGTTTTTACATAGTATAGACCTCAGTTTTGTGCCGGGTTTTTGAATAAATTTGGTATTAACTGGAATGTCATATTTTGTTACTAATTTTTGCCAAATGTTGGTTATTTGTTTGCTGATATCAGGAATATATGGTATACAGCAGTATATGGTTTCGTGATTTTTTGATTCGTGAGATATATTTACTTTTGTTGGTTGATTTTGCTTTCTGTGTAGATGTGTGCTAATAATGTTTTCTACGGTTTGTGGAGGAAACTTATTGATGTTGATGAAGTATTGTTTTATTTTGTCTAATTCATCGTTAATTTTATCTGGTGAGCATAGTTTTATGGCTGTGTTTATTTGGTTTGTTTCATGTGCTGAGTCCCAAGGAATGTATAGTCCAGTATGGGTGATTTTTCGGTGGATTTCTGTTTTGAATTGTGTGTCAGTTCTTGTAATTTTGAGGTTAAGAAATGATATTTGATTGCTTTCTTCCTGTTCACATGTGAAGTTAATGTTGGGATGTATAGAGTTAATGTGATTGAAAAAATTAAGTATGTGTTCTGTAGATTTGAATCCCGCAACCGTGTCATCTACATATTGTACCAGTATAGTGGTGGATGTAATGCTGTGTTAATTGCTTGTGTTTCAACTTGTGTCATAAAAATATTGGCTAGGACTGGTGATACTGGGTTGCCCATGCTTAGGCCATTTGTTTGTATATAGTTTTGGTTGTTGAATATGAAGTTTGTCTTTATCGTGGTGAATTCTATGAGGGTTGCTAACTGGTTACTGGGAAACACAAGCAATTAACACAGCATTACATCCACCACTATACTGGTACAGATATGTAGATGACACGGTTGCGGGATTCAAATCTACAGAACACATACTTAATTTTTTCAATCACATTAACTCTATACATCCCAACATTAACTTCACATGTGAACAGGAAGAAAGCAATCAAATATCATTTCTTAACCTCAAAATTACAAGAACTGACACACAATTCAAAACAGAAATCCACCGAAAAATCACTCATACTGGACTATACATTCCTTGGGACTCAGCACATGAAACAAAACAAAAACTCAACATACTAAGAAACCAAATAAACACAGCCATAAAACTATGCTCACCAGATAAAATTAACGATGAATTAGACAAAATAAAACAATACTTCATCAACATCAATAAATTTTCTCCACAAACCGTAGAAAACATTATACGCACACACCTAGACAGAAAGCAAAATCAACCAACTAAAGTAAATATATCTCACGAATCAAAAAATCACGAAACCATATACTGTTGTATACCATATATTCCTGATATCAGCAAACAAATAACCAACATTTGGCAAAAATTAGTAACAAAATATGACATTCCAGTTAATACCAAATTTATTCAAAAACCAGGCACAAAACTGAGGTCTATACTATGTAAAAACTACACTGACAAACACCACACCAACATTATTTATAAAATACAATGTGATAACTGCCACGACTTCTATATTGAGAAACAAGTAGAAAATGGAAACCAGATTCAAAGAACATAAAAGTCACCTTCACACGTTTTCGAACACTGCAAGTCAAATAAACACAACATAACCATAGAAAACACTCAAATACTAAATAAACAAACAAACATAAACAAACGCAAAATTAAAGAAGCCTTACTTATACAACAACTTAAACCCAAAATAAACCAATATAAAGGAACGCCTTTATACCTATATTAATATAATAAAATAAATAAAATTATAGATTCAAACATCTAATACCGCCCTCTACATTTCGACACACAGTTACACAACCCCTTTCAAACATGTGGTCAGCTTCCGGTCAGTTACCTCTTTCTTTGTGAACCTGACGATGACCGAAGAAGGTCGAAACGTTGTTCGCTCTTCTATGTAAAATATTTTCTCAACCCAAACGAGCCGTTTTTGCATATAAATTTCTCAACAAGTGGGTTTCTCGACATCACTGATGACTAGAAATCTGATTATTGCGGGTTTGAATCCACGCCCCACCAAACATGCCCACCATTCAGTCGCGGTGGCGTTATAAGAGGACTGTTTATCCCAATAACAGTTGGTGAAAGAGTAGCTCAAGAGTTTGCAGTTGGTGGTGATGATTAGGTGCCTTCCATCTAGTCTTTCACTGTTAATTTAGGGACGGCTAGCGCAAACAGCCCTCATGTAGCTTTGCGAGAAATTAAAAAAAAAAAAACATAGAATACCATGTTATTTTTATTAGCTTTGGATGAATGTATTTATTTTTATTTTATTATTAAAATGTTAGTAATAAATTGATCCCCCCTGTACGTTGGAAAGTGTTAAACTGAGGGGTTCTGTTCCTCTCAGTGGACACAGTATATAGCCCGATGTGGTTTGCTTTAAGAAAATGCTTACAGTAATGAATTACATTAATTATAAGTTTAATGCTAACATCTCATTATGTACAGGACTACGGTGGTTCAGGGGTAAGTGTGAAAACTTATAACACAAAAAATTGGGTTTCGATACTCGCTGTGGGCAGAACCTATTGTGTAGCTTATGTTTAACAACAAAAATTTCTTGCAAATGATGCAGTGCCATCTATTATTCATTTCGAAAATAAAATTGTAGGTAAACTTGGGCTTTCAATATTTTTTGTGGTGTGCCTGAGATGTCGAACTCAGGCGATTCTAATCTTCTGAAAGCCTGTATGTTTTCATCAAGTTTATCCTCCAGAAAACTTCTATTTTACTTGTAGTAATTCTGATTCAATTTAAAGTTTATACATTTCTAACGAGTAGATATGTTTTAACGTTAGATTGTTTTTAATTAAAATCATAGAGTTTTGTATCTCAGTAATTCACGACTTTGTTTTTTATTTAATTTTTAAATGATTTTTTTTTGTCTGCGAAGTGTCACAAAACAGAACAATACATGTATGGGTATAACAAAAGCAGTGCCGATTCGAAGTTATTCACAAATAAAATATTGCTTGTTTGAGAAATACCCGGTCAACCATGCTTCTTCATGATTTTCAGGTTAAAATATTGATGTATGTATTTTTGACATTACAGGTGCTGGATAATGGAGATTTACTGATACGAAACATCAGATGGGAAGACGTTGGTATTTACACCTGTACAGCTCAGAATGATCTTGGGTCAGATATGACCTTGACATTTCTCTACCCAGTGAAGGTAAGGTTATGGATAATCAGAAACAATCACCAAACTTACCTACACATTTTCTGCCTGATAAAATAGCACGTGCTCTTGTCTATCCTAGAGTTATATTTATGATCGATTTTAATGAAGAAATAAAAATAAATCACTCCAAGATTCACTCCAAAGAGAAATACTTTGAAACTGTTTCTATTTACATCGTTGCTAACAGAAGACTTTAAAATATAGATAAACATGTTTTGTTTTTACATTTTACACATGAAATGTGTCGTCTACTGTTTAACATCAGAAGGTTTGTTTGTTTTGAATTTCGTGCAAAGTTTGTTTGCTTGTTTTGGAATTTCGCACAAAGCTACTCGAGGGCTATCTGTGCAAGACGTCCCTAATTTAGCAGTGTAAGACTAGAGGGAAGGCAGCTAGTCATCACCACCCACCGCCAACTCTTGGGCTACTCTTTTACCAACGAATAGTGGCATTGACCGTCACCTTTTAATGCCCCGACGGCTGAGAAAGCGAGCATGTTTGGTGCAACGGGATTCGAACCCGCGGCCCTCGGATTACGAGTCGAACGCTTTAACACGCTTGGCCATGTCGGGCCAACATCAGAAGGCTTACACCAGTTTGTCTCGCTGCGTCATACATAAGAAGGTATCTACGCATTTACGTTGTTACAACATCAGTTAATTGTGAGAAAATACAGTCCACTAATAACCTTAAGGGTTCTTTTTTCTGGAAAAGAGTGGATTTGATGCAGAAAAATTTCATCAGATAATAAAATAATCTACCATTTATTTATTTTACTGTCTTCAACAGGATGTCTGTTGATAGTAGAGAATTACTTCCAATTAAACAATTAATGTGGTCTCTGAATCGACCTGTAAGGATACATATCCTATGTGTGATTAGCAATTTTGTCAGTTATTAATAACTAAATAATGGGTGTGGTCCCTAAGTCAGGTTGTAGGGGTACATAACTCGTGTGTGGTTAGCAGTTTCTTCAGTTATTACTGACTAAATAATAGGTGTGGTCCCTGAATCATGTTGTCGGGGTACATAACTCGTGTGTGGTTAGCATTTTTTTTCAATTATTACTAACTGAATAATAGGTGGGGTCTCTGAGTCAGGTTGTAGGGGTACATAACTCGTGTGGTTAGCAGTTTTTTCGGTTATTACTGACTAAATAATAAGTGTGGTCCCTGAGTCAGGTTGTAGGGGTACATAACTCATGTGTGGTTGACAGTTTTTTCAGTTATTACTGACTGAATAATAGGTGTGGTTCCTGAGTCAGGTTGTAGTGGTACATAACTCATGTGTGGTTGACAGTTTTTTCGGTTACTACTGATTAAATAGTGAGATTGATATCTGATTTTTTGAGTATGGTAGTAAACGTCTTCACAAGTTTAGTAACATTAGTTTTGGTTGTTGTTGTTTTGAATTAAGCACAAAGCTACACAGTGGGCTATGTGTGCTCTTCCCACCATAGGTATCGAAACTCGATTTTTAGCGTTGTAAGTCCGCATACATACCGCTGAGCCACTGGGGGGCAGTAGTTTTGGTACGTAGATAAATATTTGTAAATACATAAACGGTCAAGGATTTCGTGGGATTATAGGTTGTTTTAAAACAATGACCATCACTGAGAATGCACGTGTTTGCAGAGCTATTCATGTATTTTCTTAGTGGTTAATTACTTACGTTATTCATCTGGATTTTTGATATTACATATGAGTAGATGCTCACTTTAACACAATGAATTTTTTACAACATACTTTTTTGTCTTCGAGACTTCTCCTGAAAAACATAATACCTAAAACATCTAATTATAATTGTTTCTTTTTACTAGTTTTATCTCAACTTAACCCAAAACGGGAAGGGTAAAAGAGTAATTCGTATGTTTTAATTTTTTCACAGAATATTTTTCTTTTATTTCTCCATCTAGCCCTAGAACCAGAAAGTCTATACCATGTTTTCAGAAGTCTCAAAGCACGTGATCTTTGTGACCCGAAGTATTCTTTATTAAACCAGATATCGGACATTTAAAAGTCAGTGTAACCATTATCAAACACTCTATTTTGTATATATTTGTTAACACATTTTTTCTGAGTTACACGTTAAAATAATCGTGCCATCCTCAATGTGGTTCCACATTATTACATTTTCGTCCTCAGTGTTTTCTTTTGTGCTGTTTCTTTCTGGTGTAGATACATTTTCTTTAAATTAAAAACTTCTGTCTAGATTGCTTTTATAAACCTTATATTTATTGTAAATATTGGAAAAACCATTCTGTATTCCTCTGTAAGTCCACCTTAGAAACGACATTAAAATTTGTACAAAGTCGTCTGATATGATGTTGTATTTCCTTTCTTGAAGGGAGCATTGTTATTGAAACCATTTCACAATTTTACAGTAAAACATCTTTTGACGAAGAAAGGAAACTAGATACCAATTTCACATGTAAAACTTAAATTATATTACTAACAATACTCGCTACGTTCAACATGAGTAAAACATGAATATGAAGTAAAACTAAAACGATATTACTAACAATACTAGCCACGTCCAACATGAGTAAAAATTGAATATGAAGTAAAACTAAAACGATATTACTAACAATACTAGATACGTCCAACATGAGTAAAAATTAAACCCATATTACTAACAATACTATTTACGTCTGACATGAGTAAAACTTGAAAGATATTATTAACAATACTAGCTACGTCCAACATGAATAAAAATTAAACCCATATTACTAACAATACTATTTACGTCTGACATGAGTAAAACTTGAACGATATTACTAACAATACTAGCTACGTCCAACATGAGAAACACTTGAACGATATTACTAACAATACTAGCCACGTCCAGCATGAGAAACACTTGAATGATATTACTAGCAATACTAGGTACGTCCAAAATAAGAAACACTTGAACGATATTACTAACAATACTAGCTACGTCAACATGAGAAACACTTGAACGATATTACTAACAATACTAGCTACGTCTAACATGAGAAACACTTGAACGATATTACTAACAATACAAGCTACGTCCAAGATGAGTAAAACTTGAATATGAAGTAAAATTAAAGCTATATTACTGACAATACCAGCTACGCCCAACATGAGAAAAATTTAAATATTAAGGAAAACTAAAACGATATTACTAACAATACTAGATACGTCTGACATGAGTAGAACTGGAACGATATAACTAACAATACCAGCTACGTCCAACATGGGTAAAACTTGAACGATATTACTAACAATACGAGCTACGTCCAACATGAGTAAAACTTGAATATGAAGTAAAACTAAAGCTATATTACTGACAATACCAGCTACGCCCAACATGAGAAAAATTTGAATATTAAGGAAAACTAAAACGATATTACTAACAATACTAGATACGTCTAATATGAGTGGAACTGGAACGATATAACTAACAATACCAGCTACGTCCAACATGAGAAACACTTGAACGATATTACTAACAATACGAGCTACGTCCAACATGAGTAAAACTTGAATATGAAGTAAACCTAAAGCTATATTACTGACAATACCAGCTACGCCCAACATGAGAAAAATTTGAATATTAAGGAAAACTAAAACGATATTACTAACAATACTAGATACGTCTAATATGAGTAGAACTGGAACGATATTACTAACAATACTAGCCACGTCCAACATGAGAAACACTTGAACAATATTACTAACAATACTAGCTACGTCCAACATGAGAAGCACTTGATCAATATTACTAACAATACTAGCTACGTCCAACATGAGTAAAAGTTGAATATGAAGTAAAACTAAAACGATATTATTAACTATATTAGCTACGTCCAGCGTGAGTAAAACTGGAATATGAAGTAAAGCTAAAACATTTTTACTATAAATACTAGCTACGCTTAACATGAATTAAAACTGAATATGAAGTAAAACTTAAGTTATATAACTAACAATACTAGCTACGTCCAAAATGAGTAAAAATTGAATATGAAGTAAAATTTAAATTTTGTTACTAAAAATACTAGCTATGTCCAACACGAGTAAAACTTAAATAGGAAGTAAAACTAAGACGATGTTACTAACAATAGTAGTTACGCCGAATCTAATGGAAATTCGAATATAAAATAAAACTGTAACGATGTTTCTAACAATACTAGCTTCTTTCCTTGTGCTTTTTACTCATGTATCTTAAAGGAAATCGTCAGTAGCTTTCATTGTATTTTGTTTATGTACATATAGTTATAAATTACCGGTAATCACGAACTAATTCTTAATGGTGCTTACTGGCCACCGTTTACGTTCTTGTAATAACTAATTTTATGGTAAAATTGGTCGTATATCAATCGTGGGTTGTCTCGCCGGAGGTTTTGTGTACTAGTACTTGTATATTTTGGTAACTGAAAAATGATAAACTAATAACATAAAACGTTCAAATGGAATTAGAAAGGAAGTGGTCCACAGCTACAAGGAAAACTGAATTTATAAGTAACGGTAAAAGTAACATATCTTAACTGAGCCATTATAATGATGTTAGAGCCAGATCAAGTAGAAAGCGACCACAAGAAAACGTTGAAGAAGGCGATAAAGAATAGAGAAAAAATTAGTAAGTAATAGATGGAAAATATATGTTGAAATAGAACACGAGGAAAATGATGAAAATGGAAGAAGGAGGTCAGCAAATAATTGGAAGATGGCTATGAAATCCAAGACAAACGACGTAAACAAAGTATGTTAATAGATAACATAGAGTAGGTTATCCAACTATAGAACTGGAAAAGCCTATCCAAATAAAAAACTGATCCTGATGAAAAAATGACCGAGATGGAAAACTGATTCATATTGAAAGAGTATCAATTACGAATTGGATGAAGAACATGTTAGATAAATATTATGTGGATAGCAACAGAATAACTAGAAATTACTTAAATAAATTGAAAGCGCAACCTACAAAATTATAGAACATATTTAATTAATTTGGTTTTATTTAAGACAAATCTTTAGTTACAGCATAGCGTCTCGTTGAATGGATCTGACTTATTTTTGTTTAAGTACAAACATTTGGCTCAAAACTCCGTTCTATTACCGATTTAAAATCTCATTACTGCCGCAGCTATAGAAGATTCTCGATTTTTCTTTCACGGATCATGTCAGAGAGTGAATCGTTTGTTTAATTACTAAGTAATATTATTTCCTTGAAACGTAAAAAAAATAACTGAGTATACCAGGAGATAAAACTGAAAACTTCGATCTTCCCCCTCAGTGGCATGTCTGACGGCTTATAATGCTAAAAAATAGGTATCCATACTTGTGATTTGTAACTTTGAGCTTAAATATAGCAGCATAATAGTCTTATTTCCTGTTTTGTGCTTTTATCTAGTGCTCGTTTCTGAAACGAAAACAGAAGCCAAGAGTAAATAAACTACAACTAAATGAACTACAACCCTACAGGAAATAGATAAAAGACGATCCAGAAATAAAGGTTAATCAAACATAACTGAAGATAAACAAATAAACATTTCCTATTCTAAAAAAAAAATTTTTTTGGAGATAACGTAAAGACAAACTGTTGTTAATTTAAGAAGTAGAGGAAAAGTGAGAAAAACAGGGTATTTGTTGCTATTCATATTATAAACAAATGACTTTCAAAATAAGACACTTGCTAAGGTAAAAATATAAACAAAGACTTATATACAACATGGAAAACTTTACGGATAATTTAGTAGACAACGTAAGTGAATATATTTACTGTGCATGTTCAGGTAATTTGTGTGCATGTTTTAAACGCAAAGGTACACAATAAGCTTTCTGTGTTCTGTTCACCGCACGTATTAAAACCAGGTTTATTGAGTCATAAAATCCTTAAGGTTGACCTGTTGCTAAGTAAAAGGAAAGCAAAATTCTAAGAGAATCAAATATTGGTAGTTTCTCATCTATTAACTTCATATTCGAAAAATGCACTTAACCGTGAATAAAATGAAAAATATTTTTAACATAAACATCAAGATATTTTGCAATTGGTTTAATAATGTTTTTTCCGGTTTAATGAAATAATTGGCTTTCCTGGTTTCTTGAAATAATTGTCTTTCCGGTTTCATGAGGTAATTGTATTTTCTGGTTTCATGAGATAATTGTATTTTCCAGTTTCATGATATAGTTGTTTATTTTTGGTTTTATAAGATAATTGTCTAAGATGATTGCCCCTCTGGTTTCGTGAGATAATTATCTTCTCCGGTTTCATGAAATAACAGTCCTATCTGGTTTCAATGGTGAAACCGGTTATCTTATTTTTGTTGTTTTTATGGGCAGTACGTAGCTCCCACCTCTACGACAGTTTCAATGGGTTACTTCGAAGGTGCATTGTTTATTATATTTTAATAAAGAAATTCCTAACTATTAAACTGTGAGTCTGAATCAGTTTTGTGTAATTTGTGGTTGTTTACAAAACCTTGCCGATTATTCTGTTGGCCAACATTAATATTTACCTTGTGGGAAACGAATTATCAACAGCTTCTATTTCTAGATGATCCAAAAGAACCTATTTATATACGGGGCTCTAATACAAACCAATAAATACTTACAAATGTTTTTTTGCTCTCCTAAACATACCAAACTTATTCTTAGTAATCAAAATATCTACGTTTTCGTATCTAACTTTGTGCTGACTTAAAAAAAAAAGGTTAAGATATTATTTGATAAAACTTTTATTCATAAAATTTAATAATTAGGTATTTCATTAGAGTTGAGGGATTCTTTGTTTACTTAATTTTGTTCAAAGATACTCGACAGCTGCCTGCGTAAGCTGTCCCTAATTTTGAAGCGATAACCAAGAGGGTACTATTTACGAATAAAGAATACAACAGACAGTTACGTCTAACGTTCCTTCAACGAAAAGGGCGTATACGTTCAAAGGCAGAATTCGAAACCGTGACTGCTAGATAGCCATTCGAAAGTTCTAAGTACCAGGACATTAGGGAAGCAAAGGTTTAATCGTTCTGAAAGGCCTTGCAGTAACATATAGCACAGAAGTAGTAGTAATAAATGTAGAGTGAGTAATCCGTCCTCGTTTGTATCTAGTAGTAGATGGTGTTTTGGTTGAACTTCTTCACTCATATAATACTTACCTTTGATAATTCAGTTACCAAATGTCCCTTTATACTTCCCTGAGGTCCTTTTGTATTTCTTCATTCCTCGTCTGCACTCAGTTCCTCAGTACGTAACAGTGGAGCTAGTTCTTCTGTGTTTATATAAACAGATATTTGTTCTTGCTTGTAACAGTAGAGATAGTTCTTCTGCGTTTAAATGAACAGATATTTGTTCTTGCTTGTAACAGTGGAGCTAGTTCTTCTGTGTTTATATGAACAGATATTTGTTCTTGCTTGTAACAGTAGAGATAGTTCTTCTGTGTTTAAATGAACAGATATATGTTTTTGTTTGTAACAGTGGAGATAGTTCTTCTGTGTTTATATGAAAAGACATTTGTTTTTGCTTGTAACATTGGAGGTAGTACTTCTGTGTTTATATGAACAGATACTTGTTCTTGCTTGTAACAGTGGAGGTAGTACTTCTGTGTTTATATGAACAGATACTTGTTCTTGCTTGTAACAGTGGAGATAGTTCTTTTGTGTTTATATGAACAGATATTTGTTCTTGCTTGTAACAGTGGAGCTAGTTCTTCTGTGTTTATATGAACAGATATTTGTTCTTGCTTGTAACAGTAGAGATAGTTCTTCTGTGTTTATATGAACAGATATTTGTTTTTGCTAGTAACAGTACAGGTAGTTTTTCTGTGTTTATATGAACAGATATTTGTTCTTGCTTGTAACAGTAGAGATAGTTCTTCTGTGTTTATATGAACAGATATTTGTTGTTGCTTGTAACAGTGGAGCTAGTTCTTCTGTGTTTATATGAACAGATATTTGTTCTTGCTTGTAACAGTGGAGCTAGTTCTTCTGTGTTTATATGAACACATATTTCTTTTTGCTTGTAACAGTAGAGATAGTTCTTCTGTGTTTATAGGAATAGATATTTGTTCTTGCTTGTAACAGTAGAGATAGTTCTTCTGTGTTTATATGAACAGATATTTGTTCTTTCTTGTAACAGTGGAGCTAGTTCTTCTGTGTTTATTTGAACAGTTATTTGTTCTTGCTTGTAACAGCGGAGCTAGTTCTTCTGTGTTTATATGAACAGATTTTTCTTCTTGCTTGTAACAGTAGAGATAGTTCTTCTGTGTTTATATGAACACATATTTCTTTTTGCTTGTAACAGTAGAGATAGTTCTTCTGTGTTTATAGGAATAGATATTTGTTCTTGCTTGTAACAGTAGAAATAGTTCTTCTGTGTTTATATGAACAGATATTTGTTCTTGCTTGTAACAGTAGAGATAGTTCTTCTGTATTTATATGAACAGATATTTGTTCTTACTTGTAACAGTAGAGATAGTTCTTCTGTGTTTATGTGAACAGATATTTGTTGTTGCTTGTAACAGTGGAGGTAGTTCTTCTGTGTTTATAGGAACAGATATTTGTTGTTGCTTGTAACAGTGGAGGTAGTACTTCTATGTTTATGTGAACAGATATTTGTTGTTGCTTGTAACAGTGGAGGTAGTTCTGTATTTATATGAACAGATATTTGTTCTTACTTGTAACAGTAGAGATAGTTCTTCTGTGTTTATGTGAACAGATATTTGTTGTTGCTTGTAACAGTGGAGGTAGTTCTTCTGTGTTTATAGGAACAGATATTTGTTGTTGCTAGTAACAGTGAAGGTAGTACTTCTATGTTTATGTGAACAGATATTTGTTGTTGCTTGTAACAGTGGAGGTAGTTCTTCTGTGTTTATAGGAACAGATATTTGTTCTTGCGTGTAACAGTAGAAATAGTTCTTCTGTGTTTATATGAACATATATTTGTTCTTCCTTGTAACAGTGGAGCTAGTTCTTGTGTTTATGTGAACAGATATTTGTTGTTGCTTGTAACAGTGGAGCTAGTTCTTCTGTGTTTATAGGAACAGATATTTGTTCTTGCGTGTAACAGTAGAGAGAGTTCTTCTGTGTTTATATGAACAGATATTTGTTCTTGCTTGTAACAGTAGAGATAGTTCTTCTGTGTTTATATGAACAGAGATTTATTCTTCCTTGTAACAGTAGAGATAGTTCTTCTGTGTTTATATGAACAGATATTTGTTCTTGCTTATAACAGTGAAGCTAGTTCTTCTGTGTTTATAAGAACAGATATTTGTTCTTGCTTGTAACAGTGGAGCCAGTTCTTCTGTGTTTATATGAACAGATATTTGTTCTTGCTTGTAACAGTCGAGCTAGTTCTTCTGTGTTTATATTAACAGATATTGTTCTTGCTTGTAACAGTGGAGCTAGTTCTTCTGTGTTTATATGAACAGATATTTGTTCTTTCTTGTAACAGTGGAGCTAGTTCTTCTGTGTTTATTTGAACAGTTATTTGTTCTTGCTTGTAACAGCGGAGTTAGTTCTTCTGTGTTTATATGAACAGATTTTTCTTCTTGCTTGTAACAGTAGAGATAGTTCTTAGGTGTTTATATGAACAGATATTTGTTCTTGCTTGTAACAGTAGAAATAGTTCTTCTGTGTTTATATGAACAGATATTTGTTCTTGCTTGTAACAGTAGAGATAGTTCTTCTGTGTTTATATGAACAGATATTTGTTGTTGATTGTAACAGTGGAGGTAGTTCTTCTGTGTTTATAGGAACAGATATTTGTTGTGGCTTGTAACAGTGGAGGTAGTTCTTCTTTGTTTATGTGAAAAGATATTTGTTGTTGCTTGTAACAGTGGAGGTAGTTCTTCTGTGTTTATAGGAACAGATATTTGTTCTTACTTGTAACAGTGGAGTTCGTTCTTCTGTGTTTATATGAAAAGATATTTGTTTATGCTTGTAACGAAGACAGTACTTTTTCTGTATTTTGCGCAGAAATCAAAATAAATTTCACTATTGTTTTCTTTGACGTATCTATCATATTTTCTTACTTTTGATTTACAATAGGCATCTAATATACATTATAATAAATCCAGTTCCATAAACTGTTGTAAACAGTGTGGTTGTCTGTACTTCCAGTTCCATAAACTGTTGTAAACAGTGTGGTTGTCTGTACTTCCAGTTCCATAAACTGTTGTAAACAGTGTGGTTGTCTGTACTTCCAGTTCCATAAACTGTTGTAAACAGTGTGGTCCTCTGTATTTCCAGTTCCATAAACTGTTGTAAACAGAGTGGTTGTCTGTACTTCCAGTTCCATAAACTGTTGTAAACAGTGTGGTCGTCTGTACCTTCAGTTCCATAAACTTTTGTAAACAGTGTGGTCGTATGTATTTCCAGTTCCATAAACTGTTGTAAACAATGTGGTTGTCTGTACTTCCAGTTCCATAAACTGTTGTAAACAGTGTGGTCGTCTGTATTTCCAGTTCCATAAACTTTTGTAAACAGTGTGGTCGTCTGTATTTCCAGTTCCATAAACTGTTGTAAACAGTGTGGTTGTCTGTACTTCCAGTTCCATAAACTATTATAAACAGTGTAATAATCTTACACGTTTTCTTATCTGTCTGTTGTGTATTATAATATTAATAGATAATATAATATTAATTTGTATCCATCTGTGCTGATTCTTTAAGTAAACACTCATAACCAACGCAGAAGACAATTTAACTTTTGAGTCTAATAATCACAAAGATAGCTGGTTTAAACCTTTTCTGTTATCTCAGGCTTACCAGCAAGAATTTACCTGTGGAAACGCTTTCGTTTCGAACAACAAGGAAGTGACGTTCAGTTGTTCTGTCGCAGTTCCGGTCTACCGAAACCGGAAGTGATATGTCACGTGGTGATGACAACAGACCACTTGAAGACGACAAGAAATACATGGTAAGTGTTCGTGATTTTAAATAAAGTAATGGTAAGGTTGGTTTTGTTTTTCGGCGGTTAACGTCTAAGCTACACAATGGGCTATCTGTGCTCAGTTCACCTTGGGTACTGAAACCCAACATTTAGCATTAAATCGTTTTTGAGACGTCTCAGTGGTGTAGGTGAGAAAACGAAAAAATACCTTTGTAGTTTAGTTTATTTTTGCCTATTAGCATGGACTACTACCTTTCATTTCTTGTACAAAGATAATGAATACCAAACTATTTGTCACAGTTCGAATACTGGTGAAACATGACCAGGTGGTTAGAGGGCACTTGACTAGAAATCTGCTTATTGCGGGTTTGAATCCACGCCCCACGAAACATGCTCACGGTTCAGTCGCGGGGCGTTATAAGAGGACGGTTTATCCCAATAACAGTTGGTGAAAGAGTAGCTCAAGAGTTTGCAGTTGGTGGTGATGATTAGGTGCCTTCCATCTAGTTTTTCAATGTTAAATTAGGGACGGCTAGCGCAAACAGCCCTCATGTAGCTTTGCGAGAAATTAAAAAAACAAAAACATAGAATACCATGTTATTTTTATTAGCTTTGGTTGAATGTATTTATTTTTATTTTATTATTAAAATGTTAGTAATAAATTGATCCCCCCTGTACGTTGGAAAGTGTTAAACTGAGGGGTTCTGTTATAGCCCGATGTGGTTTGCTTTAAGAAAATGCTCACAGTAATGAATTACATTAATTATAAGTTTAATGCTAACATCTCATTATGTACAGGACTACGGTGGTTCAGCGGTAAGTGTGAAAACTTATAACACAAAAAATTGGGTTTCGATACTCGCTTTGGGCAGAACCTATTGTGTAGCTTATGTGTTTAACAACAAAAATTTCTTGCAAATGATGCAGTGCCATCTATTATTCATTTCGAAAATAAAATTGTAGGTAAACTTGGGCTTTCAATATTTTTTGTGGTGTGCCTGAGATGTCGAACTCAGGCGATTCTAATCTTCTGAAAGCCTGTATGTTTTCATCAAGTTTATCCTCCAGAAAACTTCTATTTTACTTGTAGTAATTCTGATTCAATTTAAAGTTTATACATTTCTAACGAGTAGATATGTTTTAACGTTAGATTGTTTTTAATTAAAATCATAGAGTTTTGTATCTCAGTAATTCACGACTTTGTTTTTTATTTAATTTTTAAATGATTTTTTTTTGTCTGCGAGGTGTCACAAAACATAACAATACATGTATGGGTATAACAAAAGCAGTGCCGATTCGAAGTTATTCACAAATAAAATATTGCTTGTTTGAGAAATACCCGGTCAACCATGCTTCTTCATGATTTTCAGGTTAAAATATTGATGTATGTATTTTTGACATTACAGGTGCTGGATAATGGAGATTTACTGATACGAAACATCAGATGGGAAGACGTTGGTATTTACACCTATACAGCTCAGAATGATCTTGGGTCAGATATGACCTTGACATTTCTCTACCCAGTGAAGGTAAGGTTATGGATAGACAGAAACAATCACCAAACTTACCTACCCATTTTCTGCCTGATAAAATAGCACGTGATCTTGTCTATTCTAGAGTTATATTTATGATCGATTTTAATGAAGAAATAAAAATAAATCACTCCAAGAATCACTCCAAAGAGAAATACTTTGAAACTGTTTCTATTTACATCGTTGCTAACAGAAGACTTTAAAATATAGATAAACATGTTGTTTTTTTTTACATTTTACACATGAAATGTATAGTCTACTGTTTAACATCAGAAGGTTTGTTTGTTTTGAATTTCGTGCAAAGTTTGTTTGTTTGTTTTGGAATTTTGCACAAAGCTACTCGAGGGCTATCTGTGCTAGACGTCCCTAATTTAGCAGTGTAAGACTAGAGGGAAGGCAGCTAGTCATCACCACCCACCGCCAACTCTTGGGCTACTCTTTTACCAACGAATATTGGCATTGACCGTCACATTTTAATGCCCCGACGGCTGAGAAAGCGAGCATGTTTGGTGCAACCGGGATTCGAACCCGCGGCCCTCGGATTACGAGTCGAACGCTTTAACACGCTTGGCCATGTCGGGCCAACATCAGAAGGCTTACACCAGTTTGTCTCGCTGCGTCATACATAAGAAGGTATCTACGCATTTACGTTGTTACAACATCAGTTAATTGTGAGAAAATACAGTCCACTAATAACCTTAAGGGTTCTTTTTCTGGAAAAATAGTGGATTTGATGCAGAAAAATTTCATCAGATAATAAAATAATCTACCATTTATTTATTTTACTGTCTTCAACAGGATGTCTGTTGATAGTTGAGAATTACTTCCAATTAAACAATTAATGTGGTCTCTGAATCGAACTGTAAGGATATATATCCTATGTGTGATTAGCAATTTTGTCAGTTATTAATAACTAAATAATGGGTGTGGTCCCTAAGTCAGGTTGTAGGGGTACATAACTCGTGTGTGGTTAGCAGTTTCTTCAGTTATTACTGACTAAATAATAGGTGTGGTCCCTGAATCATGTTGTCGGGGTACATAACTCGTGTGTGGTTAGCAATTTTCTCAGTTATTAATAACTAAATAATAGGTGTGGTCCCTGAGTCAGGTTGTAGGGGTACATAACTCGTGTGTGGTTAGCATTTTTTCAGTTATTACTGACTAAATAATAGGTGTGGTCCCTGAGTCATGTTCTAGGGGTACATAACTCATGTGTGGTTAGCAGTTTTTCAATTATTACTGACTAAATAATAGGTGTGGTTCCTGAATCAGGTTGTAGGTGTACATAACTCATGTGTGGTTAGCAGTTTTTCAATTATTACTGACTGAATAATAGGTGTGGTCCCTGAGTCAGGTTGTAGGGGTACATAACTCGTGTGTGGTTAGCAGTTTTTTCAGTTATTACTGACTAAATAATAGGTGTGGTCCCTGAGTCATGTTCTAGGGGTACATAACTCATGTGTGGTTAGCAGTTTTTCAATTATTACTGACTAAATAATAGGTGTGGTTCCTGAGTCAGGTTGTAGGTGTACATAACTCATGTGTGGTTAGCAGTTTTTCAATTATTACTGACTGAATAATAGGTGTGGTCCCTGAGTCAGGTTGTAGGGGTACATAACTCGTGTGGTTAGCAGTGTTTTCGGTTATTACTGACTAAATAATAGGTGTGGTCCCTGAGTCAGGTTGTAGGGGTACATAACTCATGTGTGGTTGACAGTTTTTTCAGTTATTACTGACTAAATAATAGGTGTGGTTCCTGAGTAAGGTTGTAGGGTACATAACTCATGTGTGGTTAGCAGTTTTTCAGTTATTACTGATTAAAGAGTGAGATTGATATCTGATTTTTTTGAGTATGGTAGTAAACGTCTTCACAAGTTTAGTAACATTAGTTTTGGTTGTTGTTGTTTTGAATTAAGCACAAAGCTACACAGTAGCTATCTGTGCTCTGCCCACCATAGGTATCGAAACTCGATTTTAGCGCATACATACCGCTGAGCCACTTGGGGGCATTAGTTTTGGTACGTAGATAAATATTTGTAAATACATAAACGGTCAAGGATTTCGTGGGATTATAGGTTGTTTTAAAACAATGACCATCACTGAGAATGCACGTGTTTGCAGAGCTATTCCTGTATTTTCTTAGTGGTTAATTACTTACGTTATTCATCTGGATTTTTGATATTACATATGAGTAGATACTCACTTTAACTCAATGAATTTTTACAACATACTTTTTTTGTCTTGGAGACTTCTCCTTAAAAACATAATACCTAAAACATCTAATTATAATTGTTTCTTTTCACTAGTTTTATCTCAACTTAACCCAAAACGGAAGGGTAAAAGAGTAATTCGTATGTTTTAAATTTTTTCACAGAATATTTTTCTTTTATTTCTCCCATCTAGCCCTAGAACCAGAAAGTCTATACCATGTTTTCAGAAGTCTCAAAGCACGTGATCTTTGTGACCCGACGTATTCTTTATTAAACCAGATATCGGACATTTAAATGTCAGTGTAACCATTATCAAACACTCTATTTTGTAACACTCTATTTTGTATATATTTGTTAACACATTTTTCTGAGTTACACGTTAAAAATAATCGTGCCATCCTCAATGTGGTTCCACATTATTACATTTTCGTCCTCAGTGTTTTCTTTTGTGCTGTTCGTTTCTGGTGTAGATACATTTTCTTTAAATTAAGAACTTCTGTCTAGATTGCTTTTATAAGCCTTATATTTATTGTAAATATTGGAAAACCATTCTGTATTCCTCTGTATGTCCACCTTAGAAACGACATTAGAATTTGTACAAAGTCGTCTGATATGATGTTGTATTTCCTTTCTTGAAGAGAGCATTATTATTGAAACCATTTCACAATTTTACAGTAAAACATCTTTTGACAAAGAAAGGAAACAAGATACCAATTTCACATGTAAAACTTAAATTATATTACTAACAATACTCGCTACGTTCAACATGAGTAAAACTTGAATAATAAGTAAAACTAAATAGATATTACTAACAATACTAGATACGTCCAACATGAGTAAAACTTGAACGATATTACTAACAATATTAGCTACGTCCAACATGAGAAACACTTGAACGATATTACTAACAATACTAGCTACGTCCAACATGAGAAACACTTGAACGATATTACTAACAATACTAGCCACGTCCAGCATGAGAAACACTTGAATGATATTACTAGCAATACTAGCTACGTCCAACATGAGAAACACTTGAACGATATTACTAACAATACCAGCTAAGTCAAACATGAGAAACACTTGAACGATATAACTAACAATACTAGCTACGTCCAACATGAGAAACACTTGAACGATATTACTAACAATACTAGCTACGTCCAACATGATAAACACTTGAACGATATTACTAACAATACTTGCTACGTCCAACATGAGTAAAACTTGAATATGAAGTAAAACTAAAGCTATATTACTGACAATACCAGCTATGACCAACATGAGAAAAATTTAAATATTAAGGAAAACTAAAACGATATTACTAACAATACTAGATACGTCTAACATGAGTAGAACTGGAACGATATAACTAACAATACCAGCTACGTCCAACATGAGTAAAACTTGAACGATATTACTAACAATATTAGCTACGTCCAACATGAGAAACACTTGAACGATATTACTAACAATACTAGCTACGTCCAACATGAGAAACACTTGAACGATATTACTAACAATACTAGCCACGTCCAGCATGAGAAACACTTGAATGATATTACTAGCAATACTAGCTACGTCCAACATGAGAAACACTTGAACGATATTACTAACAATACCAGCTACGTCAAACATGAGAAACACTTGAACGATATAACTAACAATACTAGCTACGTCCAACATGAGAAACACTTGAACGATATTACTAACAATACTAGCTACGTCCAACATGATAAACACTTGAACGATATTACTAACAATACTTGCTACGTCCAACATGAGTAAAACTTGAATATGAAGTAAAACTAAAGCTATATTACTGACAATACCAGCTATGACCAACATGAGAAAAATTTAAATATTAAGGAAAACTAAAACGATATTACTAACAATACTAGATACGTCTAACATGAGTAGAACTGGAACGATATAACTAACAATACCAGCTACGTCCAACATGAGTAAAACTTAAACGATATTACTAACAATACGAGCTACGTCCAACATGAGTAAAACTTGAATATGAAGTAAAACTAAAGCTATATTACTGACAATACCAGCTACGCCCAACATTAGAAAAATTTGAATATTAAGAAAAACTAAAACGATATTACTAACAATACTAGATACGTCTAATATGAGTGGAACTGGAACGATATAACTAACAATACTAGCTACGTCCAACATGAGTAAAAAAAATTGATTATGAAGTAAAACTTAAATTATATTACTAACAATACTAGCTACTTTCAACATGAGTAAAACTTGAATAATAAGTAAAACTAAATAGATATTACTAACAATACTAGATACGTCCAACATGAGTAAAACTTGAACGATATTACTAACAATATTAGCTACGTCCAACATGAGAAACACTTGAACGATATTACTAACAATACTAGCTACGTCCAACATGAGAAACACTTGAACGATATTACTAACAATACTAGCCACGTCCAGCATGAGAAACACTTGAATGATATTACTAGCAATACTAGCTACGTCCAACATGAGAAACACTTGAACGATATAACTAACAATACTAGCTACGTCCAACATGAGAAACACTTGAACGATATTACTAACAATACTAGCTACGTCCAACATGATAAACACTTGAACGATATTACTAACAATACTTGCTACGTCCAACATGAGTAAAACTTGAATATGAAGTAAAACTAAAGCTATATTACTGACAATACCAGCTATGACCAACATGAGAAAAATTTAAATATTAAGGAAAACTAAAACGATATTACTAACAATACTAGATACGTCTAACATGAGTAGAACTGGAACGATATAACTAACAATACCAGCTACGTCCAACATGAGTAAAACTTAAACGATATTACTAACAATACGAGCTACGTCCAACATGAGTAAAACTTGAATATGAAGTAAAACTAAAGCTATATTACTGACAATACCAGCTACGCCCAACATTAGAAAAATTTGAATATTAAGAAAAACTAAAACGATATTACTAACAATACTAGATACGTCTAATATGAGTGGAACTGGAACGATATAACTAACAATACTAGCTACGTCCAACATGAGTAAAAAAATTGATTATGAAGTAAAACTTAAATTATATTACTAACAATACTAGCTACTTTCAACATGAGTAAAACTTGAATAATAAGTAAAACTAAATAGATATTACTAACAATACTAGATACGTCCAACATGAGTAAAACTTGAACGATATTACTAACAATATTAGCTACGTCCAACATGAGAAACACTTGAACGATATTACTAACAATACTAGCTACGTCCAACATGAGAAACACTTGAACGATATTACTAACAATACTAGCCACGTCCAGCATGAGAAACACTTGAATGATATTACTAGCAATACTAGCTACGTCCAACATGAGAAACACTTGAACGATATAACTAACAATACTAGCTACGTCCAACATGAGAAACACTTGAACGATATTACTAACAATACTAGCTACGTCCAACATGATAAACACTTGAACGATATTACTAACAATACTTGCTACGTCCAACATGAGTAAAACTTGAATATGAAGTAAAACTAAAGCTATATTACTGACAATACCAGCTATGACCAACATGAGAAAAATTTAAATATTAAGGAAAACTAAAACGATATTACTAACAATACTAGATACGTCTAACATGAGTAGAACTGGAACGATATAACTAACAATACCAGCTACGTCCAACATGAGTAAAACTTAAACGATATTACTAACAATACGAGCTACGTCCAACATGAGTAAAACTTGAATATGAAGTAAAACTAAAGCTATATTACTGACAATACCAGCTACGCCCAACATTAGAAAAATTTGAATATTAAGAAAAACTAAAACGATATTACTAACAATACTAGATACGTCTAATATGAGTGGAACTGGAACGATATAACTAACAATACTAGCTACGTCCAACATGAGTAAAAATTGATTATGAAGTAAAACTTAAATTATATTACTAACAATACTAGCTACTTTCAACATGAGTAAAACTTGAATAATAAGTAAAACTAAATAGATATTACTAACAATACTAGATACGTCCAACATGAGTAAAACTTGAACGATATTACTAACAATATTAGCTACGTCCAACATGAGAAACACTTGAACGATATTACTAACAATACTAGCTACGTCCAACATGAGAAACACTTGAACGATATTACTAACAATACTAGCCACGTCCAGCATGAGAAACACTTGAATGATATTACTAGCAATACTAGCTACGTCCAACATGAGAAACACTTGAACGATATAACTAACAATACTAGCTACGTCCAACATGAGAAACACTTGAACGATATTACTAACAATACTAGCTACGTCCAACATGATAAACACTTGAACGATATTACTAACAATACTTGCTACGTCCAACATGAGTAAAACTTGAATATGAAGTAAAACTAAAGCTATATTACTGACAATACCAGCTATGACCAACATGAGAAAAATTTAAATATTAAGGAAAACTAAAACGATATTACTAACAATACTAGATACGTCTAACATGAGTAGAACTGGAACGATATAACTAACAATACCAGCTACGTCCAACATGAGTAAAACTTAAACGATATTACTAACAATACGAGCTACGTCCAACATGAGTAAAACTTGAATATGAAGTAAAACTAAAGCTATATTACTGACAATACCAGCTACGCCCAACATTAGAAAAATTTGAATATTAAGAAAACTAAAACGATATTACTAACAATACTAGATACGTCTAATATGAGTGGAACTGGAACGATATAACTAACAATACTAGCTACGTCCAACATGAGTAAAAATTGATTATGAAGTAAAACTTAAATTATATTACTAACAATACTAGCTACTTCCACGTGAATAAAAATTGAATATGAAGTAAAATTTAAATTATTTTACTAACTATATTAGCTACGTCCAGCGTGAGTAAAACTGGAATATGAAGTAAAGCTAAAACATTTTTACTATAAATACTAGCTACGCTTAACATGAATTAAAACTGAATATGAAGTAAAACTTAAGTTATATAACTAACAATACTAGCTACGTCCAAAATGAGTAAAAATTGAATATGAAGTAAAATTTAAATTTTGTTACTAAAAATACTAGCTATGTCCAACACGAGTAAAACTTAAATAGGAAGTAAAACTAAGACGATGTTACTAACAATAGTAGTTACGCCGAATCTAATGGAAATTCGAATATAAAATAAAACTGTAACGATGTTTCTAACAATACTAGCTTCTTTCCTTGTGCTTTTTACTCATGTATCTTAAAGGAAATCGTCAGTAGCTTTCATTGTATTTTGTTTATGTACATATAGTTATAAATTACCGGTAATCACGAACTAATTCTTAATGGTGCTTACTGGCCACCGTTTACGTTCTTGTAATAACTAATTTTATGGTAAAATTGGTCGTATATTAATCGTGGGTTGTCTCGCCGGAGGTTTTGTGTACTAGTACTTGTATATTTTGGTAATTGAAAAATGATAAACTAATAACATAAAACGTTCAAATGGAATTAGAAAGGAAGTGGTCCACAGCTACAAGGAAAACTGAATTTATAAGTAACGGTAAAAGTAACATATCTTAACTGAGCCATTATAATGATGTTAGAGCCAGATCAAGTAGAAAGCGACCACAAGAAAACGTTGAAGAAGGCGATAAAAAATACAGAAAAAATTAGTAAGTAATAGATGGAAAATATATGTTGAAATAGAACACGAGGAAACTGATGAAAATGGAAGAAGGAGGTCAGCAAATAATTGGAAGATGGCTATGAAATCCAAGACAAACGACGTAAACAAAGTATGTTAATAGATAACATAGAGTAGGTTATCCAACTATAGAGCTGGAAAAGCCTATCCAAATAAAAAACTGATCCTGATGAAAAAATGACCGAGATGGAAAACTGATTCATATAGAAAGAGTATCAATTACGAATCTGGATGAAGAACATGTTAGATAAATATTATGTGGATAGCAACAGAATAACTAGAAATTACTTAAATAAATTGAAAGCGCAACCTACAAAATTAAAGAACATATTTAATTAATTTGGTTTTATTTAAGACAAATCTTTAGTTACAGCATAGCGTCTCGTTGAATGGATCTGACTTATTTTTGTTTAAGTACAAACTTTTGGCTCAAAACTCCGTTCTATTACCGATCTAAAATCTCAATACTGCCGCAGCTATTGAAGATTCTCGATTTTTCTTTCACGGATCATGTCAGAGAGTGAATCGTTTGTTTAATTACTAAGTAATATTATTTCCTTGAAACGTAGAAAAAATAACTGAGTATACCAGGAGATAAAACTGAAAACTTCGATCTTCCCCCTCAGTGGCATGTCTGACGGCTTATAATGCTAAAAAATAGGTATCCATACTTGTGATTTGTAAATTTGAGCTTAAATATAGCAGCATAATAGTCTTATTTCCTGTTTTGTTCTTCCATCTACTGCTCGTTTCTGAAACGAAAACAGAAGCCAAGAGTAAATAAACTACAACTAAATGAACTACAACCCTACAGGAAATAGATAAAAGACGATCCAGAAATAAAGGTTAATCAAACATAACTGCAGATAAACAAATGAACATTTCCTATTCTAAAAAAAAAAAATTTTTGGAGATAACGTAAAGACAAACTGTTGTTAATTTAAGAAGTAGAGGAAAAGTAAGAAAAACAGGGTATTTGTTGCTATTCATATTATAAACAAATGACTTTCAAAATAAGACACTTGCTAAGGTAAAAATAAAAACAAAGACTTATATACAACAAAGAAAACTTTACGGATAATTTAGTAGACAACGTAAGTGAATATATTTACTGTGCATGTTCAGGTAATTTGTGTGCATGTTTTAAACGCAAAGGTACACAATAAGCTTTCTGTGTTCTGTTCCCCGCACGTATCAAAACAAGGTTTATTGAGTCATAAAATCCTTAGGTTGACCTGTTGCTAAGTAAAAGGAAAGCAAAATTCTAAGAGAATCAAATATTGGTAGTTTCTCATGTATTAACTTCATATTCGAAAATGCACTTAACCGTGAATAAAATGAAAAATATTTTTAACATAAACATCAAGATATTTTGCAATTGGTTTAATAATGTTTTTTTCCGGTTTAATGAAATAATTGGCTTTCCTGGTTTCTTGAAATAATTGTCTTCCCGGTTTCATGAGGTAATTGTATTTTCTGGTTTCATGAGATAATTGTATTTTCCAGTTTCATGATATAGTTGTTTATTTTTGGTTTTATAAAATAAATGTCTAAGATGATTGCCCTTCTGGTTTCGTGAGATAATTATCTTCTCCGGTTTCATGAGATAACAGTCCTATCTGGTTTCAATGGTGAAACTGGTTATCTTATTTTTGTTGTTTTATGGGCAGTACGTAGCTCCCACCTCTACGACAGTTTCAATGGGTTACTTCGAAGGTGCATTGTTTATTATATTTTAATAAAGAAATTCCTAACTATTAAACTGTGAGTCTGAATCAGTTTTGTGTAATTTGTGGTTATTTACAAAACCTTGCCGATTATTCTGTTGGCCAACATTAATATTTACCTTGTGGGAAACGAATTATCAACAGCTTCTATTTCTAGATGATCCAAAAGAACCTATTTATATACGGGGCTCTAATACAAACCAATAAATACTTACAAATGTTTTTTTTGCTCTCCTAAACATACCAAACTTATTCTTAGTAATTAATTCTAAATATTTTACGTCTTGGTATCTAACTTTGTGCTGACTTAAAAAAAAAAAAGATTAAGATATTAGTTGAGAAAAACTTTTATTCATAAAATTTAATAATTAGGTATTTCATTAGAGTTGAGGGAGTCTTTGTTTACTTAATTTTGTTCAAAGATACTCGACAGCTGCCTGCGTAAGCTGTCCCTAATTTTGAAACGATAACCAAGAGGGTACTATTTACGAATAAAGAATACAACAGACAGTTACGACTAATGTCCCTTCAACGAAAAGGGCGTACACGTTCAGAGGTAGAATTCCAACCCGTGATTGCTAGATAGCCATTCGAAGGTTCTAAGTACCAGGACATTAGGGAAGCACAGGTTTAATCGTTCTGAAAGGCCTTGCAGTAACATATAGCACAGAAGTAGTGGTAATAAATGTAGAGTGAATAATCCGTCCTCGTTTGTGACTAGTAGTAGATGGTGTTTTTGGTTGAACTTCTTCACTCATATAATACTTACCTTTGATAATTCAGTTACCAAATGTCCCTTTATACTTCCCTGAGGTCCTTTTGTATTTCTTCATTCCTCGTGTGCACTCAGTTCCTCAGTACGTAACAGTGGAGCTAGTTCTTCTGTGTTTTTATGAACAGATATTTGTTCTTGCTTATAACAGTAGAGATAGTTCTTCTGTGTTTATATAAACAGATATTTGTTCTTTCTTGTAACAGTGGAGCTAGTTCTTCTGTGTTTATTTGAACAGTTATTTGTTCTTGCTTGTAACAGCGGAGCTAGTTCTTCTGTGTTTATATGAACAGATTTTTCTTCTTGCTTGTAACAGTAGAGATAGTTCTTCTGTGTTTATATGAACACATATTTCTTTTTGCTTGTAACAGTAGAGATAGTTCTTCTGTGTTTATAGGAATAGATATTTGTTCTTGCTTGTAACAGTAGAAATAGTTCTTCTGTGTTTATATGAACAGATATTTGTTCTTGCTTGTAACAGTAGAGATAGTTCTTCTGTATTTATATGAACAGATATTTGTTCTTACTTGTAACAGTAGAGATAGTTCTTCTGTGTTTATGTGAACAGATATTTGTTGTTGCTTGTAACAGTGGAGGTAGTTCTTCTGTGTTTATAGGAACAGATATTTGTTGTTGCTTGTAACAGTGGAGGTAGTACTTCTATGTTTATGTGAACAGATATTTGTTGTTGCTTGTAACAGTGGAGGTAGTTCTTCTGTATTTATATGAACAGATATTTGTTCTTACTTGTAACAGTAGAGATAGTTCTTCTGTGTTTATGTGAACAGATATTTGTTGTTGCTTGTAACAGTGGAGGTAGTTCTTCTGTGTTTATAGGAACAGATATTTGTTGTTGCTAGTAACAGTGAAGGTAGTACTTCTATGTTTATGTGAACAGATATTTGTTGTTGCTTGTAACAGTGGAGGTAGTTCTTCTGTGTTTATAGGAACAGATATTTGTTCTTGCGTGTAACAGTAGAAATAGTTCTTCTGTGTTTATATGAACATATATTTGTTCTTCCTTGTAACAGTGGAGCTAGTTCTTCTGTGTTTATAGGAACAGATATTTGTTCTTGCGTGTAACAGTAGAGAGAGTTCTTCTGTGTTTATATGAACAGATATTTGTTCTTGCTTGTAACAGTAGAGATAGTTCTTCTGTGTTTATATGAACAGAGATTTATTCTTCCTTGTAACAGTAGAGATAGTTCTTCTGTGTTTATATGAACAGATATTTGTTCTTGCTTATAACAGTGAAGCTAGTTCTTCTGTGTTTATAAGAACAGATATTTGTTCTTGCTTGTAACAGTGGAGCCAGTTCTTCTGTGTTTATATGAACAGATATTTGTTCTTGCTTGTAACAGTCGAGCTAGTTCTTCTGTGTTTATATTAACAGATATTGTTCTTGCTTGTAACAGTGGAGCTAGTTCTTCTGTGTTTATATGAACAGATATTTGTTCTTTCTTGTAACAGTGGAGCTAGTTCTTCTGTGTTTATTTGAACAGTTATTTGTTCTTGCTTGTAACAGCGGAGTTAGTTCTTCTGTGTTTATATGAACAGATTTTTCTTCTTGCTTGTAACAGTAGAGATAGTTCTTAGGTGTTTATATGAACAGATATTTGTTCTTGCTTGTAACAGTAGAAATAGTTCTTCTGTGTTTATATGAACAGATATTTGTTCTTGCTTGTAACAGTAGAGATAGTTCTTCTGTGTTTATATGAACAGATATTTGTTGTTGATTGTAACAGTGGAGGTAGTTCTTCTGTGTTTATAGGAACAGATATTTGTTGTGGCTTGTAACAGTGGAGGTAGTTCTTCTTTGTTTATGTGAAAAGATATTTGTTGTTGCTTGTAACAGTGGAGGTAGTTCTTCTGTGTTTATAGGAACAGATATTTGTTCTTACTTGTAACAGTGGAGTTCGTTCTTCTGTGTTTATATGAAAAGATATTTGTTTATGCTTGTAACGAAGACAGTACTTTTTCTGTATTTTGCGCAGAAATCAAAATAAATTTCACTATTGTTTTCTTTGACGTATCTATCATATTTTCTTACTTTTGATTTACAATAGGCATCTAATATACATTATAATAAATCCAGTTCCATAAACTTTTGTAAACAGTGTGGTCGTATGTATTTCCAGTTCCATAAACTGTTGTAAACAATGTGGTTGTCTGTACTTCCAGTTCCATAAACTGTTGTAAACAGTGTGGTTGTCTGTACTTCCAGTTCCATAAACTGTTGTAAACAGTGTGGTCCTCTGTATTTCCAGTTCCATAAACTGTTGTAAACAGTGTGGTTGTCTGTACTTCCAGTTCCATAAACTGTTGTAAACAGTGTGGTCGTCTGTACCTTCAGTTCCATAAACTTTTGTAAACAGTGTGGTCGTATGTATTTCCAGTTCCATAAACTGTTGTAAACAATGTGGTTGTCTGTACTTCCAGTTCCATAAACTGTTGTAAACAGTGTGGTCGTCTGTATTTCCAGTTCCATAAACTTTTGTAAACAGTGTGGTCGTCTGTATTTCCAGTTCCATAAACTGTTGTAAACAGTGTGGTTGTCTGTACTTCCAGTTCCATAAACTATTATAAACAGTGTAATAATCTTACACGTTTCCTTATCTGTCTGTTGTGTATTATCTATAATATTAATAGATAATAGTAATATATTATTAATACAGTTGTATCCATCTGTGCTGATTCTTTAAGTAAATACTCATAACCAACGCAGAAGACAATTTAACTTGTGAGTCTAATAATCACAAAGATAGCTGGTTTAAACCTTTTCTGTTATCTCAGGCTTACCAGCAAGAATTTACCTGTGGAAACGCTTTCGTTTCGAAGAACAAGGAAGTGACGTTCAGTTGTTCTGTCGCAGTTCCGGTCTACCGAAACCGGAAGTGATATGTCACGTGGTGATGACAACAGACCACTTGAAGACGACAAGAAATACATGGTAAGTGTTCGTGATTTTAAATAAAGTAATGGTAAGGTTGGTTTTGTTTTCGGCGGTTAACGTCTAAGCTACACAATGGGCTATCTGTGCTCAGTTCACCTTGGGTACTGAAACCCAACATTTAGCATTAAATCGTTTTTGAGACGTCTCAGTGGTGTAGGTGAGAAAAACGAAAAAAATACCTTTGTAGTTTAGTTTATTTTTGCCTATTAGCATGGACTACTACCTTTCATTTCTTGTATAAAGATAATGAATACCAAACTATTTGTCACAGTTCGAATACTGGTGAAACATGACCAGGTGGTTAGAGGGCACTTGACTAGAAATCTGCTTATTGTGGGTTTGAATCCACGCCCCACGAAACATGCTCACGGTTCAGTCGCGGGGCGTTATAAGAGGACGGTTTATCCCAATAACAGTTGGTGAAAGAGTAGCTCAAGAGTTTGCAGTTGGTGGTGATGATTAGGTGCCTTCCATCTAGTTTTTCAATGTTAAATTAGGGACGGCTAGCGCAAACAGCCCTCATGTAGCTTTGCGAGAAATTAAAAAACAAAACATAGAATACCATGTTATTTTTATTAGCTTTGGTTGAATGTATTTATTTTTATTTTATTATTAAAATGTTAGTAATAAATTGATCCCCCCTGTACGTTGGAAAGTGTTAAACTGAGGGGTTCTGTTATAGCCCGATGTGGTTTGCTTTAAGAAAATGCTCACAGTAATGAATTACATTAATTATAAGTTTAATGCTAACATCTCATTATGTACAGGACTACGGTGGTTCAGCGGTAAGTGTGAAAACTTATAACACAAAAAATTGGGTTTCGATACTCGCTTTGGGCAGAACCTATTGTGTAGCTTATGTGTTTAACAACAAAAATTTCTTGCAAATGATGCAGTGCCATCTATTATTCATTTCGAAAATAAAATTGTAGGTAAACTTGGGCTTTCAATATTTTGTGGTGTGCCTGAGATGTCGAACTCAGGCGATTCTAATCTTCTGAAAACCTGTATGTTTTCATCAAGTTTATCCTCCAGAAAACTTCTATTTTACTTGTAGTAATTCTGATTCAATTTAAAGTTTATACATTTCTAACGAGTAGATATGTTTTAACGTTAGATTGTTTTTTAATTAAAATCATAGAGTTTTGTATCTCAGTAATTCACGACTTTGTTTTTTATTTAATTTTTAAATGATTTTTTTTTGTCTGCGAGGTGCCACAAAACATAACAATACATGTATGGGTATAACAAAAGCAGTGCCGATTCGAAGTTATTCACAAATAAAATATTGCTTGTTTGAGAAATACCCGGTCAACCATGCTTCTTCATGATTTTCAGGTTAAAATATTGATGTATGTATTTTTTGACATTACAGGTGCTGGATAATGGAGATTTACTGATACGAAACATCAGATGGGAAGACGTTGGTATTTACACCTATACAGCTCAGAATGATCTTGGGTCAGATATGACCTTGACATTTCTCTACCCAGTGAAGGTAAGGTTATGGATAGACAGAAACAATCACCAAACTTACCTACCCATTTTCTGCCTGATAAAATAGCACGTGATCTTGTCTATTCTAGAGTTATATTTATGATCGATTTTAATGAAGAAATAAAAATAAATCACTCCAAGAATCACTCCAAAGAGAAATACTTTGAAACTGTTTCTATTTACATCGTTGCTAACAGAAGACTTTAAAATATAGATAAACATGTTGTTTTTTTTACATTTTACACATGAAATGTATAGTCTACTGTTTAACATCAGAAGGTTTGTTTGTTTTGAATTTCGTGCAAAGTTTGTTTGTTTGTTTTGGAATTTTGCACAAAGCTACTCGAGGGCTATCTGTGCTAGACGTCCCTAATTTAGCAGTGTAAGACTAGAGGGAAGGCAGCTAGTCATCACCACCCACCGCCAACTCTTGGGCTACTCTTTTACCAACGAATATTGGCATTGACCGTCACATTTTAATGCCCCGACGGCTGAGAAAGCGAGCATGTTTGGTGCAACCGGGATTCGAACCCGCGGCCCTCGGATTACGAGTCGAACGCTTTAACACGCTTGGCCATGTCGGGCCAACATCAGAAGGCTTACACCAGTTTGTCCCGCTGCGTCATACATAAGAAGGTATCTACGCATTTACGTTGTTACAACATCAGTTAATTGTGAGAAAATACAGTCCACTAATAACCTTAAGGGTTCTTTTTTCTGGAAAAATAGTGGATTTGATGCAGAAAAATTTCATCAGATAATAAAATAATCTACCATTTATTTATTTTACTGTCTTCAACAGGATGTCTGTTGATAGTTGAGAATTACTTCCAATTAAACAATTAATGTGGTCTCTGAATCGAACTGTAAGGATATATATCCTATGTGTGATTAGCAATTTTGTCAGTTATTAATAACTAAATAATGGGTGTGGTCCCTAAGTCAGGTTGTAGGGTACATAACTCGTGTGTGGTTAGCAGTTTCTTCAGTTATTACTGACTAAATAATAGGTGTGGTCCCTGAATCATGTTGTCGGGGTACATAACTCGTGTGTGGTTAGCAATTTTCTCAGTTATTAATAACTAAATAATAGGTGTGGTCCCTGAGTCAGGTTGTAGGGGTACATAACTCGTGTGTGGTTAGCATTTTTTTCAGTTATTACTGACTAAATAATAGGTGTGGTCCCTGAGTCATGTTCTAGGGTACATAACTCATGTGTGGTTAGCAGTTTTTCAATTATTACTGACTAAATAATAGGTGTGGTTCCTGAATCAGGTTGTAGGTGTACATAACTCATGTGTGGTTAGCAGTTTTCAATTATTACTGACTGAATAATAGGTGTGGTCCCTGAGTCAGGTTGTAGGGGTACATAACTCGTGTGTGGTTAGCAGTTTTTTCAGTTATTACTGACTAAATAATAGGTGTGGTCCCTGAGTCATGTTCTAGGGGTACATAACTCATGTGTGGTTAGCAGTTTTCAATTATTACTGACTAAATAATAGGTGTGGTTCCTGAGTCAGGTTGTAGGTGTACATAACTCATGTGTGGTTAGCAGTTTTTCAATTATTACTGACTGAATAATAGGTGTGGTCCCTGAGTCAGGTTGTAGGGGTACATAACTCGTGTGGTTAGCAGTGTTTTCGGTTATTACTGACTAAATAATAGGTGTGGTCCCTGAGTCAGGTTGTAGGGGTACATAACTCATGTGTGGTTGACAGTTTTTTCAGTTATTACTGACTAAATAATAGGTGTGGTTCCTGAGTAAGGTTGTAGGGGTACATAACTCATGTGTGGTTAGCAGTTTTTTCAGTTATTACTGATTAAAGAGTGAGATTGATATCTGATTTTTTGAGTATGGTAGTAAACGTCTTCACAAGTTTAGTAACATTAGTTTTGGTTGTTGTTGTTTTGAATTAAGCACAAAGCTACACAGTAGCTATCTGTGCTCTGCCCACCATAGGTATCGAAACTCGATTTTTAGCGCATACATACCGCTGAGCCACTTGGGGGCATTAGTTTTGGTACGTAGATAAATATTTGTAAATACATAAACGGTCAAGGATTTCGTGGGATTATAGGTTGTTTTAAAACAATGACCATCACTGAGAATGCACGTGTTTGCAGAGCTATTCCTGTATTTTCTTAGTGGTTAATTACTTACGTTATTCATCTGGATTTTTGATATTACATATGAGTAGATACTCACTTTAACTCAATGAATTTTTTACAACATACTTTTTTGTCTTGGAGACTTCTCCTTAAAAACATAATACCTAAAACATCTAATTATAATTGTTTCTTTTCACTAGTTTTATCTCAACTTAACCCAAAACGGAAGGGTAAAAGAGTAATTCGTATGTTTTAAATTTTTCA
Source organism: Tachypleus tridentatus (assembly GCF_004210375.1). NCBI lineage: Eukaryota > Metazoa > Arthropoda > Merostomata > Xiphosura > Limulidae > Tachypleus > Tachypleus tridentatus. The sequence goes on along the minus strand of NW_027467782.1, from coordinate 64,757,404 downwards.
CAGAATATTTTTCTTTTATTTCTCCATCTAGCCCTAGAACCAGAAAGTCTATACCATGTTTTCAGAAGTCTCAAAGCACGTGATCTTTGTGACCCGACGTATTCTTTATTAAACCAGATATCGGACATTTAAATGTCAGTGTAACCATTATCAAACACTCTATTTTGTAACACTCTATTTTGTATATATTTGTTAACACATTTTTCTGAGTTACACGTTAAAAATAATCGTGCCATCCTCAATGTGGTTCCACATTATTACATTTTCGTCCTCAGTGTTTTCTTTTGTGCTGTTCGTTTCTGGTGTAGATACATTTTCTTTAAATTAAGAACTTCTGTCTAGATTGCTTTTATAAGCCTTATATTTATTGTAAATATTGGAAAACCATTCTGTATTCCTCTGTATGTCCACCTTAGAAACGACATTAGAATTTGTACAAAGTCGTCTGATATGATGTTGTATTTCCTTTCTTGAAGAGAGCATTATTATTGAAACCATTTCACAATTTTACAGTAAAACATCTTTTGACAAAGAAAGGAAACAAGATACCAATTTCACATGTAAAACTTAAATTATATTACTAACAATACTCGCTACGTTCAACATGAGTAAAACTTGAATAATAAGTAAAACTAAATAGATATTACTAACAATACTAGATACGTCCAACATGAGTAAAACTTGAACGATATTACTAACAATATTAGCTACGTCCAACATGAGAAACACTTGAACGATATTACTAACAATACTAGCTACGTCCAACATGAGAAACACTTGAACGATATTACTAACAATACTAGCCACGTCCAGCATGAGAAACACTTGAATGATATTACTAGCAATACTAGCTACGTCCAACATGAGAAACACTTGAACGATATTACTAACAATACCAGCTACGTCAAACATGAGAAACACTTGAACGATATAACTAACAATACTAGCTACGTCCAACATGAGAAACACTTGAACGATATTACTAACAATACTAGCTACGTCCAACATGATAAACACTTGAACGATATTACTAACAATACTTGCTACGTCCAACATGAGTAAAACTTGAATATGAAGTAAAACTAAAGCTATATTACTGACAATACCAGCTATGACCAACATGAGAAAAATTTAAATATTAAGGAAAACTAAAACGATATTACTAACAATACTAGATACGTCTAACATGAGTAGAACTGGAACGATATAACTAACAATACCAGCTACGTCCAACATGAGTAAAACTTAAACGATATTACTAACAATACGAGCTACGTCCAACATGAGTAAAACTTGAATATGAAGTAAAACTAAAGCTATATTACTGACAATACCAGCTACGCCCAACATTAGAAAAATTTGAATATTAAGAAAAACTAAAACGATATTACTAACAATACTAGATACGTCTAATATGAGTGGAACTGGAACGATATAACTAACAATACTAGCTACGTCCAACATGAGTAAAAATTGATTATGAAGTAAAACTTAAATTATATTACTAACAATACTAGCTACTTTCAACATGAGTAAAACTTGAATAATAAGTAAAACTAAATAGATATTACTAACAATACTAGATACGTCCAACATGAGTAAAACTTGAACGATATTACTAACAATATTAGCTACGTCCAACATGAGAAACACTTGAACGATATTACTAACAATACTAGCTACGTCCAACATGAGAAACACTTGAACGATATTACTAACAATACTAGCCACGTCCAGCATGAGAAACACTTGAATGATATTACTAGCAATACTAGCTACGTCCAACATGAGAAACACTTGAACGATATAACTAACAATACTAGCTACGTCCAACATGAGAAACACTTGAACGATATTACTAACAATACTAGCTACGTCCAACATGATAAACACTTGAACGATATTACTAACAATACTTGCTACGTCCAACATGAGTAAAACTTGAATATGAAGTAAAACTAAAGCTATATTACTGACAATACCAGCTATGACCAACATGAGAAAAATTTAAATATTAAGGAAAACTAAAACGATATTACTAACAATACTAGATACGTCTAACATGAGTAGAACTGGAACGATATAACTAACAATACCAGCTACGCCCAACATGAGTAAAACTTAAACGATATTACTAACAATACGAGCTACGTCCAACATGAGTAAAACTTGAATATGAAGTAAAACTAAAGCTATATTACTGACAATACCAGCTACGCCCAACATTAGAAAAATTTGAATATTAAGAAAAACTAAAACGATATTACTAACAATACTAGATACGTCTAATATGAGTGGAACTGGAACGATATAACTAACAATACTAGCTACGTCCAACATGAGTAAAAATTGATTATGAAGTAAAACTTAAATTATATTACTAACAATACTAGCTACTTTCAACATGAGTAAAACTTGAATAATAAGTAAAACTAAATAGATATTACTAACAATACTAGATACGTCCAACATGAGTAAAACTTGAACGATATTACTAACAATATTAGCTACGTCCAACATGAGAAACACTTGAACGATATTACTAACAATACTAGCTACGTCCAACATGAGAAACACTTGAACGATATTACTAACAATACTAGCCACGTCCAGCATGAGAAACACTTGAATGATATTACTAGCAATACTAGCTACGTCCAACATGAGAAACACTTGAACGATATAACTAACAATACTAGCTACGTCCAACATGAGAAACACTTGAACGATATTACTAACAATACTAGCTACGTCCAACATGATAAACACTTGAACGATATTACTAACAATACTTGCTACGTCCAACATGAGTAAAACTTGAATATGAAGTAAAACTAAAGCTATATTACTGACAATACCAGCTATGACCAACATGAGAAAAATTTAAATATTAAGGAAAACTAAAACGATATTACTAACAATACTAGATACGTCTAACATGAGTAGAACTGGAACGATATAACTAACAATACCAGCTACGTCCAACATGAGTAAAACTTAAACGATATTACTAACAATACGAGCTGCGTCCAACATGAGTAAAACTTGAATATGAAGTAAAACTAAAGCTATATTACTGACAATACCAGCTACGCCCAACATTAGAAAAATTTGAATATTAAGAAAACTAAAACGATATTACTAACAATACTAGATACGTCTAATATGAGTGGAACTGGAACGATATAACTAACAATACTAGCTACGTCCAACATGAGTAAAAATTGATTATGAAGTAAAACTTAAATTATATTACTAACAATACTAGCTACTTCCACGTGAATAAAAATTGAATATGAAGTAAAATTTAAATTATTTTACTAACTATATTAGCTACGTCCAGCGTGAGTAAAACTGGAATATGAAGTAAGCTAAAACATTTTTACTTTAAATACTAGCTACGCTTAACATGAATTAAAACTGAATATGAAGTAAAACTTAAGTTATATAACTAACAATACCAGCTACGTCCAAAATGAGTAAAAATTGAATATGAAGTAAAATTTAAATTTTGTTAGTAAAAATACTAGCTACGTCCAAAACGAGTAAAACTTAAATATGAGGTAAAACTGTAACGATGTTTCTAACAATACTAGCTTCTTTCCTCGTGCTTTTTACTCATGTATCTTAAAGGAAATCGTCAGTAGCTTTCATTGTATTTTGTTTATGTACATATAGTTATAAATTACCGGTAATCACGAACTAATTCTTAATGGTGCTTACTGGCCACCGTTTACGTTCTTGTAATAACTAATTTTATGGTAAAATTGGTCGTATATCAATCGTGGGTTGTCTCGCCGGAGGTTTTGTGTACTAGTACTTGTATATTTTGGTAACTGAAAAATGATAAACTAATAACATAAAACGTTCAAATGGAATTAGAAAGGAAGTGGTCCACAGCTACAAGGAAAACTGAATTTATAAGTAACGGTAAAAGTAACATATCTTAACTGAGCCATTATAATGATGTTAGAGCCAGATCAAGTAGAAAGCGACCACAAGAAAACGTTGAAGAAGGCGATAAAGAATAGAGAAAAAATTAGTAAGTAATAGATGGAAAATATATGTTGAAATAGAACACGAGGAAAATGATGAAAATGGAAGAAGGAGGTCAGCAAATAATTGGAAGATGGCTATGAAATCCAAGACAAACGACGTACACAAAGTATGTTAATAGATAATTGAGAGTAGGTTATCCAACTGTAGAGCTGGAAAAGCCTATCCAAATAAAAAACTGATCCTGATGAAAAAATGACCGAGATGGAAAACTGATTCATATAGAAAGAGTATCAATTACGAATCTGGATGAAGAACATGTTAGATAAATATTATGTGGATAGCAACAGAATAACTAGAAATTACTTAAATAAATTGAAAGCGCAACCTACAAAATTAAAGAACATATTTAATTAATTTGGTTTTATTTAAGACAAATCTTTAGTTACAGCATAGCGTCTCGTTGAATGGATCTGACTTATTTTTGTTTAAGTACAAACTTTTGGCTCAAAACTCCGTTCTATTACCGATCTAAAATCTCAATACTGCCGCAGCTATTGAAGATTCTCGATTTTTCTTTCACGGATCATGTCAGAGAGTGAATCGTTTGTTTAATTACTAAGTAATATTATTTCCTTGAAACGTAGAAAAAAATAACTGAGTATACCAGGAGATAAAACTGAAAACTTCGATCTTCCCCCTCAGTGGCATGTCTGACGGCTTATAATGCTAAAAAATAGGTATCCATACTTGTGATTTGTAAATTTGAGCTTAAATATAGCAGCATAATAGTCTTATTTCCTGTTTTGTTCTTCCATCTACTGCTCGTTTCTGAAACGAAAACAGAAGCCAAGAGTAAATAAACTACAACTAAATGAACTACAACCCTACAGGAAATAGATAAAAGACGATCCAGAAATAAAGGTTAATCAAACATAACTGCAGATAAACAAATGAACATTTCCTATTCTAAAAAAAAAAAATTTTTGGAGATAACGTAAAGACAAACTGTTGTTAATTTAAGAAGTAGAGGAAAAGTAAGAAAAACAGGGTATTTGTTGCTATTCATATTATAAACAAATGACTTTCAAAATAAGACACTTGCTAAGGTAAAAATAAAAAACAAAGACTTATATACAACAAAGAAAACTTTACGGATAATTTAGTAGACAACGTAAGTGAATATATTTACTGTGCATGTTCAGGTAATTTGTGTGCATGTTTTAAACGCAAAGGTACACAATAAGCTTTCTGTGTTCTGTTCCCCGCACGTATCAAAACAAGGTTTATTGAGTCATAAAATCCTTAGGGTTGACCTGTTGCTAAGTAAAAGGAAAGCAAAATTCTAAGAGAATCAAATATTGGTAGTTTCTCATGTATTAACTTCATATTCGAAAAATGCACTTAACCGTGAATAAAAAATGAAAAATATTTTTAACATAAACATCAAGATATTTTGCAATTGGTTTAATAATGTTTTTTTCCGGTTTAATGAAATAATTGGCTTTCCTGGTTTCTTGAAATAATTGTCTTCCCGGTTTCATGAGGTAATTGTATTTTCTGGTTTCATGAGATAATTGTATTTTCCAGTTTCATGATATAGTTGTTTATTTTTGGTTTTATAAAATAAATGTCTAAGATGATTGCCCTTCTGGTTTCGTGAGATAATTATCTTCTCCGGTTTCATGAGATAACAGTCCTATCTGGTTTCAATGGTGAAACTGGTTATCTTATTTTTGTTGTTTTTATGGGCAGTACGTAGCTCCCACCTCTACGACAGTTTCAATGGGTTACTTCGAAGGTGCATTGTTTATTATATTTTAATAAAGAAATTCCTAACTATTAAACTGTGAGTCTGAATCAGTTTTGTGTAATTTGTGGTTATTTACAAAACCTTGCCGATTATTCTGTTGGCCAACATTAATATTTACCTTGTGGGAAACGAATTATCAACAGCTTCTATTTCTAGATGATCCAAAAGAACCTATTTATATACGGGGCTCTAATACAAACCAATAAATACTTACAAATGTTTTTTTTGCTCTCCTAAACATACCAAACTTATTCTTAGTAATTAATTCTAAATATTTTACGTCTTGGTATCTAACTTTGTGCTGACTTAAAAAAAAAAAAAGATTAAGATATTAGTTGAGAAAAACTTTTATTCATAAAATTTAATAATTAGGTATTTCATTAGAGTTGAGGGAGTCTTTGTTTACTTAATTTTGTTCAAAGATACTCGACAGCTGCCTGCGTAAGCTGTCCCTAATTTTGAAACGATAACCAAGAGGGTACTATTTACGAATAAAGAATACAACAGACAGTTACGACTAATGTCCCTTCAACGAAAAGGGCGTACACGTTCAGAGGTAGAATTCCAACCCGTGATTGCTAGATAGCCATTCGAAGGTTCTAAGTACCAGGACATTAGGGAAGCACAGGTTTAATCGTTCTGAAAGGCCTTGCAGTAACATATAGCACAGAAGTAGTGGTAATAAATGTAGAGTGAATAATCCGTCCTCGTTTGTGACTAGTAGTAGATGGTGTTTTTGGTTGAACTTCTTCACTCATATAATACTTACCTTTGATAATTCAGTTACCAAATGTCCCTTTATACTTCCCTGAGGTCCTTTTGTATTTCTTCATTCCTCGTGTGCACTCAGTTCCTCAGTACGTAACAGTGGAGCTAGTTCTTCTGTGTTTTATGAACAGATATTTGTTCTTGCTTATAACAGTAGAGATAGTTCTTCTGTGTTTATATAAACAGATATTTGTTCTTTCTTGTAACAGTGGAGCTAGTTCTTCTGTGTTTATTTGAACAGTTATTTGTTCTTGCTTGTAACAGCGGAGCTAGTTCTTCTGTGTTTATATGAACAGATTTTTCTTCTTGCTTGTAACAGTAGAGATAGTTCTTCTGTGTTTATATGAACACATATTTCTTTTTGCTTGTAACAGTAGAGATAGTTCTTCTGTGTTTATAGGAATAGATATTTGTTCTTGCTTGTAACAGTAGAAATAGTTCTTCTGTGTTTATATGAACAGATATTTGTTCTTGCTTGTAACAGTAGAGATAGTTCTTCTGTATTTATATGAACAGATATTTGTTCTTACTTGTAACAGTAGAGATAGTTCTTCTGTGTTTATGTGAACAGATATTTGTTGTTGCTTGTAACAGTGGAGGTAGTTCTTCTGTGTTTATAGGAACAGATATTTGTTGTTGCTTGTAACAGTGGAGGTAGTACTTCTATGTTTATGTGAACAGATATTTGTTGTTGCTTGTAACAGTGGAGGTAGTTCTTCTGTATTTATATGAACAGATATTTGTTCTTACTTGTAACAGTAGAGATAGTTCTTCTGTGTTTATGTGAACAGATATTTGTTGTTGCTTGTAACAGTGGAGGTAGTTCTTCTGTGTTTATAGGAACAGATATTTGTTGTTGCTAGTAACAGTGAAGGTAGTTCTTCTGTGTTTATATGAACAGATATTTGTTGTTGCTTGTAACAGTGGAGGTAGTTCTTCTGTGTTTATAGGAACAGATATTTGTTCTTGCTTGTAACAGTAGAAATAGTTCTTCTGTGTTTATATGAACATATATTTGTTCTTCCTTGTAACAGTGGAGCTAGTTCTTCTGTGTTTATAGGAACAGATATTTGTTCTTGCTTGTAACAGTAGAGATAGTTCTTCTGTGTTTATATGAACAGATATTTGTTCTTGCTTGTAACAGTAGAGATAGTTCTTCTGTGTTTATATGAACAGATATTTATTCTTCCTTGTAACAGTAGAGATAGTTCTTCTGTGTTTATATGAACAGATATTTGTTCTTGCTTGTAACAGTGAAGCTAGTTCTTCTGTGTTTATAAGAACAGATATTTGTTCTTGCTTGTAACAGTGGAGCCAGTTCTTCTGTGTTTATATGAACAGATATTTGTTCTTGCTTGTAACAGTCGAGCTAGTTCTTCTGTGTTTATATTAACAGATATTGTTCTTGCTTGTAACAGTGGAGCTAGTTCTTCTGTGTTTATATGAACAGATATTTGTTCTTTCTTGTAACAGTGGAGCTAGTTCTTCTGTGTTTATTTGAACAGTTATTTGTTCTTGCTTGTAACAGTGGAGTTAGTTCTTCTGTGTTTATATGAACAGATTTTTCTTCTTGCTTGTAACAGTAGAGATAGTTCTTAGGTGTTTATATGAACAGATATTTGTTCTTGCTTGTAACAGTAGAAATAGTTCTTCTGTGTTTATATGAACAGATATTTGTTCTTGCTTGTAACAGTAGAGATAGTTCTTCTGTGTTTATATGAACAGATATTTGTTGTTGATTGTAACAGTGGAGGTAGTTCTTCTGTGTTTATAGGAACAGATATTTGTTGTGGCTTGTAACAGTGGAGGTAGTTCTTCTTTGTTTATGTGAAAAGATATTTGTTGTTGCTTGTAACAGTGGAGGTAGTTCTTCTGTGTTTATAGGAACAGATATTTGTTCTTACTTGTAACAGTGGAGTTCGTTCTTCTGTGTTTATATGAAAAGATATTTGTTTATGCTTGTAACGAAGACAGTACTTTTTCTGTATTTTGCGCAGAAATCAAAATAAATTTCACTATTGTTTTCTTTGACGTATCTATCATATTTTCTTACTTTTGATTTACAATAGGCATCTAATATACATTATAATAAATCCAGTTCCATAAACTTTTTGTAAACAGTGTGGTCGTATGTATTTCCAGTTCCATAAACTGTTGTAAACAATGTGGTTGTCTGTACTTCCAGTTCCATAAACTGTTGTAAACAGTGTGGTTGTCTGTACTTCCAGTTCCATAAACTGTTGTAAACAGTGTGGTCCTCTGTATTTCCAGTTCCATAAACTGTTGTAAACAGTGTGGTTGTCTGTACTTCCAGTTCCATAAACTGTTGTAAACAGTGTGGTCGTCTGTACCTTCAGTTCCATAAACTTTTGTAAACAGTGTGGTCGTATGTATTTCCAGTTCCATAAACTGTTGTAAACAATGTGGTTGTCTGTACTTCCAGTTCCATAAACTGTTGTAAACAGTGTGGTCGTCTGTATTTCCAGTTCCATAAACTTTTGTAAACAGTGTGGTCGTCTGTATTTCCAGTTCCATAAACTGTTGTAAACAGTGTGGTTGTCTGTACTTCCAGTTCCATAAACTATTATAAACAGTGTAATAATCTTACACGTTTCCTTATCTGTCTGTTGTGTATTATCTATAATATTAATAGATAATAGTAATATATTATTAATACAGTTGTATCCATCTGTGCTGATTCTTTAAGTAAATACTCATAACCAACGCAGAAGACAATTTAACTTGTGAGTCTAATAATCACAAAGATAGCTGGTTTAAACCTTTTCTGTTATCTCAGGCTTACCAGCAAGAATTTACCTGTGGAAACGCTTTCGTTTCGAAGAACAAGGAAGTGACGTTCAGTTGTTCTGTCGCAGTTCCGGACTACCGAAACCGGAAGTGATATGTCACGTGGTGATGACAACAGACCACTTGAAGACGACAAGAAATACATGGTAAGTGTTCGTGATTTTAAATAAAGTAATGGTAAGGTTGGTTTTGTTTTTCGGCGGTTAACGTCTAAGCTACACAATGGGCTATCTGTGCTCAGTTCACCTTGGGTACTGAAACCCAACATTTAGCATTAAATCGTTTTTGAGACGTCTCAGTGGTGTAGGTGAGAAAAACGAAAAAAATACCTTTGTAGTTTAGTTTATTTTTGCCTATTAGCATGGACTACTACCTTTCATTTCTTGTACAAAGATAATGAATACCAAACTATTTGTCACAGTTCGAATACTGGTGAAACATGACCAGGTGGTTAGAGGGCACTTGACTAGAAATCTGCTTATTGCGGGTTTGAATCCACGCCCCACGAAACATGCTCACGGTTCAGTCGCGGGGCGTTATAAGAGGACGGTTTATCCCAATAACAGTTGGTGAAAGAGTAGCTCAAGAGTTTGCAGTTGGTGGTGATGATTAGGTGCCTTCCATCTAGTTTTTCAATGTTAAATTAGGGACGGCTAGCGCAAACAGCCCTCATGTAGCTTTGCGAGAAATTAAAAAAACAAAAACATAGAATACCATGTTATTTTTATTAGCTTTGGTTGAATGTATTTATTTTTATTTTATTATTAAAATGTTAGTAATAAATTGATCCCCCCTGTACGTTGGAAAGTGTTAAACTGAGGGGTTCTGTTATAGCCCGATGTGGTTTGCTTTAAGAAAATGCTCACAGTAATGAATTACATTAATTATAAGTTTAATGCTAACATCTCATTATGTACAGGACTACGGTGGTTCAGCGGTAAGTGTGAAAACTTATAACACAAAAAATTGGGTTTCGATACTCGCTTTGGGCAGAACCTATTGTGTAGCTTATGTGTTTAACAACAAAAAATTTCTTGCAAATGATGCAGTGCCATCTATTATTCATTTCGAAAATAAAATTGTAGGTAAACTTGGGCTTTCAATATTTTTTGTGGTGTGCCTGAGATGTCGAACTCAGGCGATTCTAATCTTCTGAAAACCTGTATGTTTTCATCAAGTTTATCCTCCAGAAAACTTCTATTTTACTTGTAGTAATTCTGATTCAATTTAAAGTTTATACATTTCTAACGAGTAGATATGTTTTAACGTTAGATTGTTTTTAATTAAAATCATAGAGTTTTGTATCTCAGTAATTCACGACTTTGTTTTTATTTAATTTTTAAATGATTTTTTTTTGTCTGCGAGGTGCCACAAAACATAACAATACATGTATGGGTATAACAAAAGCAGTGCCGATTCGAAGTTATTCACAAATAAAATATTGCTTGTTTGAGAAATACCCGGTCAACCATGCTTCTTCATGATTTTCAGGTTAAAATATTGATGTATGTATTTTTGACATTACAGGTGCTGGATAATGGAGATTTACTGATACGAAACATCAGATGGGAAGACGTTGGTATTTACACCTATACAGCTCAGAATGATCTTGGGTCAGATATGACCTTGACATTTCTCTACCCAGTGAAGGTAAGGTTATGGATAGACAGAAACAATCACCAAACTTACCTACCCATTTTCTGCCTGATAAAATAGCACGTGATCTTGTCTATTCTAGAGTTATATTTATGATCGATTTTAATGAAGAAATAAAAATAAATCACTCCAAGAATCACTCCAAAGAGAAATACTTTGAAACTGTTTCTATTTACATCGTTGCTAACAGAAGACTTTAAAATATAGATAAACATGTTGTTTTTTTTTACATTTTACACATGAAATGTATAGTCTACTGTTTAACATCAGAAGGTTTGTTTGTTTTGAATTTCGTGCAAAGTTTGTTTGTTTGTTTTGGAATTTTGCACAAAGCTACTCGAGGGCTATCTGTGCTAGACGTCCCTAATTTAGCAGTGTAAGACTAGAGGGAAGGCAGCTAGTCATCACCACCCACCGCCAACTCTTGGCTACTCTTTTACCAACGAATATTGGCATTGACCGTCACATTTTAATGCCCCGACGGCTGAGAAAGCGAGCATGTTTGTGCAACCGGGATTCGAACCCGCGGCCCTCGGATTACGAGTCGAACGCTTTAACACGCTTGGCCATGTCGGGCCAACATCAGAAGGCTTACACCAGTTTGTCCCGCTGCGTCATACATAAGAAGGTATCTACGCATTTACGTTGTTACAACATCAGTTAATTGTGAGAAAATACAGTCCACTAATAACCTTAAGGGTTCTTTTTTCTGGAAAAATAGTGGATTTGATGCAGAAAAATTTCATCAGATAATAAAATAATCTACCATTTATTTATTTTACTGTCTTCAACAGGATGTCTGTTGATAGTTGAGAATTACTTCCAATTAAACAATTAATGTGGTCTCTGAATCGAACTGTAAGGATATATATCCTATGTGTGATTAGCAATTTTGTCAGTTATTAATAACTAAATAATGGGTGTGGTCCCTAAGTCAGGTTGTAGGGGTACATAACTCGTGTGTGGTTAGCAGTTTCTTCAGTTATTACTGACTAAATAATAGGTGTGGTCCCTGAATCATGTTGTCGGGGTACATAACTCGTGTGTGGTTAGCAATTTTCTCAGTTATTAATAACTAAATAATAGGTGTGGTCCCTGAGTCAGGTTGTAGGGGTACATAACTCGTGTGTGGTTAGCATTTTTTTCAGTTATTACTGACTAAATAATAGGTGTGGTCCCTGAGTCATGTTCTAGGGGTACATAACTCATGTGTGGTTAGCAGTTTTTCAATTATTACTGACTAAATAATAGGTGTGGTTCCTGAGTCAGGTTGTAGGTGTACATAACTCATGTGTGGTTAGCAGTTTTTCAATTATTACTGACTGAATAATAGGTGTGGTCCCTGAGTCAGGTTGTAGGGGTACATAACTCGTGTGTGGTTAGCAGTTTTTTCAGTTATTACTGACTAAATAATAGGTGGTCCCTGAGTCATGTTCTAGGGTACATAACTCATGTGTGGTTAGCAGTTTTTCAATTATTACTGACTAAATAATAGGTGTGGTTCCTGAGTCAGGTTGTAGGTGTACATAACTCATGTGTGGTTAGCAGTTTTTCAATTATTACTGACTGAATAATAGGTGTGGTCCCTGAGTCAGGTTGTAGGTACATAACTCGTGTGGTTAGCAGTGTTTTCAGTTATTACTGACTAAATAATAGGTGTGGTCCCTGAGTCAGGTTGTAGGGGTACATAACTCATGTGTGGTTGACAGTTTTTTCAGTTATTACTGACTAAATAATAGGTGTGGTTCCTGAGTAAGGTTGTAGGGGTACATAACTCATGTGTGGTTAGCAGTTTTTTCAGTTATTACTGATTAAAGAGTGAGATTGATATCTGATTTTTTGAGTATGGTAGTAAACGTCTTCACAAGTTTAGTAACATTAGTTTTGGTTGTTGTTGTTTTGAATTAAGCACAAAGCTACACAGTAGCTATCTGTGCTCTGCCCACCATAGGTATCGAAACTCGATTTTTAGCGCATACATACCGCTGAGCCACTTGGGGGCATTAGTTTTGGTACGTAGATAAATATTTGTAAATACATAAACGGTCAAGGATTTCGTGGGATTATAGGTTGTTTTAAAACAATGACCATCACTGAGAATGCACGTGTTTGCAGAGCTATTCCTGTATTTTCTTAGTGGTTAATTACTTACGTTATTCATCTGAATTTTTGATATTACATATGAGTAGATACTCACTTTAACTCAATGAATTTTTTACAACATACTTTTTTGTCTTGGAGACTTCTCCTTAAAAACATAATACCTAAAACATCTAATTATAATTGTTTCTTTTCACTAGTTTTATCTCAACTTAACCCAAAACGGGAAGGGTAAAAGAGTAATTCGTATGTTTTTAAATTTTTTCACAGAATATTTTTCTTTTATTTCTCTCCATCTAGCCCTAGAACCAGAAAGTCTATACCATGTTTTCAGAAGTCTCAAAGCACGTGATCTTTGTGACCCGACGTATTCTTTATTAAACCAGATATCGGACATTTAAATGTCAGTGTAACCATTATCAAACACTCTATTTTGTAACACTCTATTTTGTATATATTTGTTAACACATTTTTCTGAGTTACACGTTAAAAATAATCGTGCCATCCTCAATGTGGTTCCACATTATTACATTTTCGTCCTCAGTGTTTTCTTTTGTGCTGTTCGTTTCTGGTGTAGATACATTTTCTTTAAATTAAGAACTTCTGTCTAGATTGCTTTTATAAGCCTTATATTTATTGTAAATATTGGAAAAACCATTCTGTATTCCTCTGTATGTCCACCTTAGAAACGACATTAGAATTTGTACAAAGTCGTCTGATATGATGTTGTATTTCCTTTCTTGAAGAGAGCATTATTATTGAAACCATTTCACAATTTTACAGTAAAACATCTTTTGACAAAGAAAGGAAACAAGATACCAATTTCACATGTAAAACTTAAATTATATTACTAACAATACTCGCTACGTTCAACATGAGTAAAACTTGAATAATAAGTAAAACTAAATAGATATTACTAACAATACTAGATACGTCCAACATGAGTAAAACTTGAACGATATTACTAACAATATTAGCTACGTCCAACATGAGAAACACTTGAACGATATTACTAACAATACTAGCTACGTCCAACATGAGAAACACTTGAACGATATTACTAACAATACTAGCCACGTCCAGCATGAGAAACACTTGAATGATATTACTAGCAATACTAGCTACGTCCAACATGAGAAACACTTGAACGATATTACTAACAATACCAGCTACGTCAAACATGAGAAACACTTGAACGATATAACTAACAATACTAGCTACGTCCAACATGAGAAACACTTGAACGATATTACTAACAATACTAGCTACGTCCAACATGATAAACACTTGAACGATATTACTAACAATACTTGCTACGTCCAACATGAGTAAAACTTGAATATGAAGTAAAACTAAAGCTATATTACTGACAATACCAGCTATGACCAACATGAGAAAAATTTAAATATTAAGGAAAACTAAAACGATATTACTAACAATACTAGATACGTCTAACATGAGTAGAACTGGAACGATATAACTAACAATACCAGCTACGTCCAACATGAGTAAAACTTAAACGATATTACTAACAATACGAGCTACGTCCAACATGAGTAAAACTTGAATATGAAGTAAAACTAAAGCTATATTACTGACAATACCAGCTACGCCCAACATTAGAAAAATTTGAATATTAAGAAAAACTAAAACGATATTACTAACAATACTAGATACGTCTAATATGAGTGGAACTGGAACGATATAACTAACAATACTAGCTACGTCCAACATGAGTAAAATTGATTATGAAGTAAAACTTAAATTATATTACTAACAATACTAGCTACTTTCAACATGAGTAAAACTTGAATAATAAGTAAAACTAAATAGATATTACTAACAATACTAGATACGTCCAACATGAGTAAAACTTGAACGATATTACTAACAATATTAGCTACGTCCAACATGAAAACACTTGAACGATATTACTAACAATACTAGCTACGTCCAACATGAGAAACACTTGAACGATATTACTAACAATACTAGCCACGTCCAGCATGAGAAACACTTGAATGATATTACTAGCAATACTAGCTACGTCCAACATGAGAA
>NW_027467782.1:64679804-64741702 GCF_004210375.1 Tachypleus tridentatus | reverse complement strand
GAATGGAATAGTTAAATAACTGTTTTCTTAGAATCGAATAATTAAATAGCTGTTACCTTGACTGTGACCATATTTCTTATTCTTCGACTTAACGAAGAGTTTCTTATACAGACAGTCTTCCTTACTCAATACTGCTGTAGCTTCCATTTATAGTCTAGAGGTTTCTAGAAAAGTGTACAAATGATTTAGTCTGACGTAACTTGATGAAAAAATATATATTTAAATAATATCAGTACCGAGAGAGTTAAAGGTAGAAAAATAAAAGAAATTTAATAGAGTGATTTCAAGAATGAGATATATGGTTTAGATCTATAGTAGAATTGAGAACCCAAATAAATTTGTTGGACGATGTGATCGAGGAAGCCATAGAAAATATAGGTTATACTAATCAAATGAAGGCACACATCCATAGAAATATAGGTTATACTAATCAAATGAAGGCACACATAAAGAAGGATTGTGAAATGTAGCAGTTTTATCACCAGTTTAGAAAATTCATAACAATTCTACGAAAGAGTAAAACATCTAGAAATCTGAACGGAAAATTTCGAGGACCAAAATAGGTAAATCTTTATAATAGGTAAATCTTTATCCACTCAAGATTTAAACGGTAAATGTTAATAATTGTATGTAATAAAAGCACATCAACTAAATACCTTCTTCCAACTACACCACCAGAACACAATCAAGTTACCGAATTTGGAAGCGAGGTTCGACCATACCACGAGTCAAGGTATTAACGGATTATAATGGTAAAATGACATGAGATGCGTATCAGATACAGGGTGAATTAACTATCAAGGTGAATGAATGGTGCATCAAACGTAAAGCTATTCATACTGCTGGTGTGTTAAAATAACCAACTTTAACAGTATCGGATAACCTTGAAACGAGGAGCTATTTGAAATGCTACATGAAAAGATAGTTTCTACAGTAAAGAGGGACAATGAGAGACTTTAACCAAATTGATGAACATATGTCCAGAACAGACCAGTTATTTCATCCACATACTCCTTACGAATGATGGATTCGCTGGTATGCGATCAATTTACAGATGTCATTGTAGATAAGATATGTAAATTAAACCAAAGGTCTTTATAACTTCGTTTAAGAACTTCGCCCACCACTTTGTAGCAGCAACGTTTCAAACCACTCAGTAAACTGCATAAACATCACTCAAACCTTTGCAGTGAAAACTATTTTAACATATTGGAAAGTTTCGTCTGATGGAATTTTAGAAGAGTTTAAAGGATAAATTAACAAACTTTTACCTCAGAATGGAAGAACTAAGTAAGACTTCCATCCTCTCAATTTCAGCCATCAGGCGTCCACTAAAATGCCATTCCGAAATCACAGTTTCATTGTTTATGTCACTTATACAATTCCGAATCCGATTTTGATCAGAGAGCTCGAAACGATCAGTTTAATAATGCACAAAAACAGAGGTAAAAAGAATGATATTTAAAACTTAAGTGTCACTTTCAAAATATTTAGGTTTATCATTAGTTTGTGCACGGTTGAACCCACCAGAAGAAATTAACCTATTTTCTGTGAGGTACAAGTTGCTTGCGCATCTGTACATCGAAAGAGTTGTTCACCTGTGCATCCAAAGAGTTGTTCATTTGTACATCTAAACAGTTGCCCACCTCTACGTCTAAACATTTGTTTACCTATATGTTCAAGTGTTTAATTTATTGCCTTATGTGTTTATATTACGAACGTCTATACGTAGTAACTAAAGGCGAACATACCATAACATCTGTTACCGTATCAAACGACTTATACAAACTGTGGTTCAACTACTTTTGTGTCATGTATGGAAACAAGTCTGAAGAACAGAAGATTTAGCGAAATGAGTCTTCAGCATATAATGTTACAAATGTAGTGTGGTTAAAATACTATGTTTATAAGCCCCCTAGTGGCTCAGCGGTATGTCTGCGGACTTATAACACTAAAATCCTGGTTTCGATACATACCCGTAGTGGGCAGACCACAGATAGCCCATTGTATAGCTCTGTGCTTAATTCAAAACAACAACTATTTTTATATACTCTTCTTACTGTAGGAAATCTCTAAGGGAGTACATTAAGAATGCAGTGTTTAAAAATGTAATAGGCCTAACGCAGTAATATACTGTTGAAAAGACACATAATAAAATCGTATAATCGTGCTTATAATTTTACAGTAGCTTGTTTCTCCATTAATTCCTTCTAGACTTTTCCATTTGGACCTGATTCAAAGAACCATGATCGATTCTGTGTCAAAAGTTATTATTGTGTTTCAAAAGTATATTTCATAACCTCAGTAAGGGTTAAATACAGATTAATTAGCTGGGGTGGCCACTAGGGTATTTATGGCTTGTTTGTTTTGAATTCCGCGCATAGCTACACGAGGGCTATCTGTGCTAGCCGTCTAATTTTTAGTGTAAGACTAGAGAAAGAATGCTTAGTCATCATCACCCACCGCCAATTCTTTGTTTTCGAATGTAAATTTGACATTATCCGGTATAAACGTATGTACAGTAAAGGAGCGGCGGGTCGAGGGTGTGTAATCTCTGTCATGGCTTTTTTTTTTATAATGTTTCTTTTATTGATAAGTACAAAGCTTTACGGTCCGGCATGGCCAGGTGATTAAGGCACTTGACTCTAATCCGAGGTTCGCGGATTCGAATCTCCGTCACACCAAATATGCTCGCCCTTTTAGCCGTGGGGCTATATAATGTGACGATCAATCCCACTATTTATTAGTAAAGAGTAGCCCAAGAGTTGGTGGTTGGTGGTGATGACTAGGTGCTCTCCCTCTAGTCTTACACTACAAAATTAGGGACGGCTAGCGCAGATAGCTCTCGTGACTTTACGCGAAATTCAAAACAAACCAAAACAAAGCTTTACAATGGGCCATTTTATCCTGCCAACCACGAGTATTGAAAAACTTTTTAAGAGTTGTAAGTCTAAACTTATCGCCGAGTCACTGCAGGACATTTTTAAAGAACTTGATTTTTTATGTTTATTTGAATAAATATCTTTGTATTTAAACTGTCATGATGTGGTACAGTGACACTTTAATCCTAGAGACGCGCATGCGTTATACGTACTTCACTAACAACAATATGATTATGTTGAACGTATTCGGCTGTCTTGTTTGTTTGTTTTATTTGTTTTTTGAATTTCGCACAAAGCTACTCGAGGGCTATCTGTGCTAGCCGTCCCTAATTTAGCAGTGTAGGACTAGAGGGAAGGCAGCTAGTCATCACCACCCACTGCCAACTCTTTGGGCTAATCTTTTACCAACGAATAGTGGGATTGACCGTCACATTATAACGCTCCCACGGTTGAAAGGGCGGGCATGTTTGGCGCGACGGGGATGCGAACCCGCGACCCTCAGATTACGAGTCGCTTAACACGCTTGGCCATGCCGGGCCATTTGGCTGTCTTGGTATTTATTCACGAAGGTTATGAAATCAACCTAATGTTAAGATATGCTATATTTACAGTTAAATATGTTTTCATATTTCAGGTTTAGAGGGCTCTAGAGACACATTACAATTCATTAAAAAGTACATTTGGTGGAATTTGTTTAATAGTCTTAACAATCGCTAACATTTTGCCACGGTACTTTTTGTAGTATTATTTAAGCTCTTTAAGTTTTAGTTTGATTTTAAGATATAATTTCCATTATTTGTTTTACTTAAAATGTCGCTACCACAATACATTTGAAAAAATTAATTTTTTATATTCTGTGACTATGTTTCAATACGCACAATTATCTTATATAACCAGAAAATATCACGATATTTTGTTTAACGATTACAGTTTTTAAAATTAAAGTAAACCTCTCTGTCCGAACGTAACAAACATAACAAAGATATGTGTTATTCGTATTCCAAATGCTCTGTGGTAAGAAGACCTGGTTTGAAATCTGTGTTTCTCGGTGGAACGGCTGTAGTAAGTGTACAAACTTACAACGCTATAATCATGAGTTCGATTTCACGCTGTGAATAAACCAGATAGCCAAATGTGGCTTTGCTCTGAAATAATCAATCAAACAATTGCGTTCGTTGTGAGTTCAAATTTCCTCATAGAATAAGCTTGCTCTTACATCACTGGAGACATTTTAATGTCACCATCAATCCTACAGTTTGTTGGTAAATAATAGCCCAACAATGGGCGATGGGCGGTGTTGCCTTCATTCTATTTTAGCAGTACTAAATGTTGGGCGGTCAAAAGCAGACAGCTTTATGCGAAATTCAACAAACAAGCATCTTATCAGATACAAATAGATTTAAACTAACACACATAATCCATTAAAAACACATGATAACCAATTAAACAAAATAGTACTACAAACGAGAAATCCAATATGATCTCAGAGACCCTGTATTCTTACTCACATAGGATCGACTCACGAGAACAACTACACGTCACCCCCAACTCTCACAAACCCATCGGAAGTCCTAGATAGAAGACTAGTGATCCAATCTACATGAACCGAAAACACCAACAAAACAACGGAAAACACCCATCAGAAAGAAGACAACTTCGACAAAAATTCCATCGACAACCAACAACCTATCTTTCTGGATAGAGCTGAAAACATTTATTTCCACGAAAAACCTCAAAACTTAAACAACTTTTTTCAAATACGTTTCACACAAAACCATCAACATAATTTCACAGAAAAAAAAAAACTCACACGAAAAGATATTAATTCTATAAACAACATCAAAATTCTGAAAACAGATAAAATCGATGCTATAGTTATAATGAACAACATTTTATGAGATGCAAACAAATTTAAATTAATACATACAAATCCAACAAAAACACGTAAAAACCAATTGAACAAAATAGTACTATAAATTAATAAAAACCAGCACAATCTCAGAAAATCTTTATTCTTACCTACTCAAGACCGACTCACGCATACCATACCTACATGGCATCCCAAAACCTCACAAACCTGATTGTCCACTATAACTCCTAATGTCGACCTATGAAACATTTAACAAGAACCTTGGTAAATACATAGCATGGGCATTTTCTAAATATGTAACATTAGCCCATCCTTTTTCAAAGACTCTTTTATATTTAAATCTATTCTTGAGCAGCTGAACCATAAATACTTAATGGCCAGTTTTGACGTAATCTTCCTCTTCAGAGAAGTCTCAACATCAAAACAGTAAACACCAAATTTATTCAAAAACCAAGTACAAAACTAAAGTCCATACTACGTAAAAACTACACTGACAAACACAACACCAACATTGTTTATAAAATACAATGTAACAGCTACTATAACTTCTATATTGGAGAAACAAGCATAAAAATGGAAACAGATTCAAAGAACACAAAAAACACCTTAAATTAGGGACGGCTTGCGCAGATAGCCCTCGTGCAGCTTTGCGCGATATTTTAAACAAACAAACACGATATTTTTAAATGTTTAATAAAAGTCAATTTTTGTTAGGCCTCATTCGTTTTGTTTTAACGACAAATTAGGAAATTAGAAGTTCTGGGTTTCTTTAGCAAAGAGATACATACTGGAAAATTACGTTGCGTCTGAATATTTTCTCTTTGTTTAGAAATAAAGTATTTTTAACAATTTCGATAAGGAAGACACACTGTAAAAGTAGAGCATTTCTTTGAAGGTAAACATTGTTTTAAATCATGATATTGAAAACAACAACTTCGGTCTCCCTCATTGTCTTTTTTTATTTTTCTCGAACCTGAAGAAATATTATATCCTACTTGTCTATGGCCGTGCACCTTAATTCAAATGTATATGTTCCCTGCTGGGACAACGGCAAGTTTACGAATTTACAACGTTAAAATTAGGGGTGCAATTCCCCTCGATAGTCACAGAAGATAGCGCCATGTTGCTTTGCTGGAAGAAAACACATACACAAATTTATATATATATATATATATATCAATGTTTTTTTAAACGAACAATTTCTGTATTACACAAATTTATACATATATATATCAATGTTTTTTTAAACGAACAATTTCTGTATTACACAAATTTATACATATATATATCAATGTTTTTTTAAACGAACAATTTCTGTATTACACAAATTTATACATATATATATCAATGTTTTTTTAAACGAACAACTTCTGTATTACACAAATTTATACATATATATCAATGTTTTTTTAAACGAACAATTTCTGTATTACACAAATTTATATATATATATCAATGTTTTTTTAAACGAACAATTTCTGTATTACACAAATTTTTAACGTTGTCTTTTTTATTAAACGGCATATGACAACATGTTAGCAAGACAGCACCGAATAAGGCTGATATCACGAGTGTATTGTTAAACTGCTAAAGACATTAGCACGCGCGTCTCATGTGAGAAACGTGCTAAAAACCATGTATAATTCATCTATCTGAAGTAAAGAAATGTTGTACGTTCCACTTCCAACAAAGGTTACGATGCAATTGATCATTCTAGAAAGCTCACAAGTCTTAGGAGTCCAAGTCTTGATCGCATCATGGATGTTTGTTCCGAAACTTGTGTGATTTATCTGGCCTCACTTCCGGTGAGCTGTATGTCGAAACCCGTGGAGTTGTATTTCTCCCCTCTATGTTGGCTTTTCAATTGAACACTGTTACAAGACCTGTACATCATTGTGATAAAAGTATTCGAGATTTGTGTTTTCGAACAATTGTTCAGCTGAAACACACCGTAATATTTATGAAGCTGTGAACCTAATCCTGTTCCATGATAAATACACGTAAATTACGAGTTCTGTTTGTTATACAAGGCGGTTAGTCCAAGATGAATGAATGTACTATTTTTATACAGTAAAATACAGCGCTTTTTCCTATGATCAATCGTAAGAGGAAGGAGTCATGAACAAAGTAAACGTATAACACTAACAGAATAGATTTCCTTGAAGATTTGAGACATACTTAAATGGATATTGAATATCTTTTTGATAATGTTTAAATAGGGCAAGCCTCATTCAAAATGCTGAGATACGATCTTTTAATCACATGCACCTGGTGTGATACACCTGTGTGTGAGTTGAGCCATTTTATGTGGGTATAAATGTGGGATGTCCTAACTATTTCTTCAATTAGAATATGAATTTTTGTCGAATTACATGTACAGAAGGTCTTGAAAAGTATTTTCTTCAGTTGTAATTGTTTAGTATTACTTTAATATCTCGGTATTGTTACAATTGAGATTACATATCCATTCATCCAAAATTGTTACATATATACACAGGCTTTCATAGGGTGTCCTAATTTTTTCACATGACTGTATGTTTTACAATTCCATCAAGTATAAAATATATCTCTGTCTTCAAGAACAACTATAACTTTAAAATACATCCATCAGTTATTTTGTTTTGTATTTGAACATCTACGTACGCTAAGTAAGATGCTACATTTGTTTGCTGTACCCACTGTTTCTGTGAACCCGGCTTCAGACAAATATTACGTCCTGTTGGGAATGAACACATTTATTAAAGCATTGTTGCAATTAGTCATGTTCTTTTATTTTGTGACTGGTTTGTTTTCAACACTACCTTACGTTTCTTATATATGTAATATGTTTTAATTAATGCTAAGATGTGCAGTTACCAGATAAAACTCGACCAGACGTAGTGACATGAACTTTATATCTTAACAGTAGCACTGTAGTGTAATTTCTATTGCAAAAGTCTTCATCGTAACTCTGTCATATTCAAGGGACATTTTCTCTACATGATCTATACTATCTTTGTATTAAACACAGAAGATGGTTTCCTAGCGTAATAATCCGACTGCATAGAAATTTACTGATGCTTCGTCTGATAACATAACCGATATGTCTTCCTACGGAAGTGCACAAGTATGCGTTCCTTTCTTCACTGTTTGAGGTTGCGGTAATTGAATGGATATATATTGGAAGCAACAGCACACTTTGTTTATCACTCGTGAAGTCTCTTTCTGGATGGCTCTTGGTACCCCAAGGTGATTCATATTTCTTTATTTTCCATTATCATTAAGCACAAGGAATTTCTAAATAAAAGTAACACATTTCCATTGACATTAGAATACTTACTTAGGAAATTCCACCCTATTCCAGAATGTAGTTTTTATACGTGTTTATATCTGCTATGATTTCACTGCATATTCAACATCGTTTTAATATAACACACAGAGTCCTCTATAGGACTTTATATAAAACACAATAGTGCTTCATAAAGTGATGAAACTATACATATCATATATAGTGCAACAGACAGTGAAATGCAATAAAACAGTGCACAAATCTGATCCCATTGTAACAAGCGTTAAAAGAAACTTAAATGATCAAACTTTTAAAATAATTAAAGTTATAGATTCAATCAAATTCTTGATAACGAGAAACCCACTTGTAATAAAAAATGTATCTCACAACGGTTGGTATGGGTATTGACACTTTTACTGATAAGGAGAGAACAACGTTTCGACCTTCCTCGGTCATCTACAGGTCGAAACGTTGTTCACTCCATATCAATAAGCTCCCAACTAGTACAGCGGAACGTCTACGGTTTTACAACACTAAAATCAGGGGTTCGATTCCCCTTGGTGGGCTCGGCAGATAGCTAGATGTGGCATTGCTATAAGACAAAACATACAAACACCCATATCAATAAAAGTGTTGATACCCACCATTCTGAGAAACAGATTCAACCAAACTTGTAAGTTATAATGTACTGTTTTTGTGCACATCACAATGTATTATTTTAGTCTACATTACGAGTGGATCACAATGTATAATACAGAGTAAGTCCAAGCTTGCATTCCATGAACACACGATGTAAAGTGTTGAAACAAAGACACAGACTTAGCTTACTAGAGGAGCACTCAGTACAACTAACACTTCATCCACGCAGCGTTATTCACATAGAGCCCCAAGAAAGTATTAAAATATGTTCTTACGTACGTAATTACTGACTAACATGGACCATTTTCGGCAGGACAATGACGAATATTATTCTATGTAAGTCCACCAAGTTTCATTAACTTCGAATTATTCTTGACTGAGTTATCAAGCAAAAAATACAGTAAAAAATAAGTTATCATGTTAACAGAGAATTATTTTGGATTTTTGCGACCTTGACTTTTGGACCCCCGAAAATTAACCACTTTTGAAGGTAATTACTCCTTTAAGTATATATCGTTGTAGATTATCATAAACAACATTTATAATACAACTCTCTAAAACGAATTTTGTTGTCATAAGCTCTGTAAAAGATACTTACAGTGGTATGAATTGTATAAATTAGCTTATAACGGTTCTTTGACGAATCTGAGGGCTTTTATTGCAAAAAATACCACAGATAACTCATTATGTAGCTTCGTGTTTAACTGTTTGTTTTGAATTAAGCACAATGGGCTTTCTGTGCTCTGCCCACCACGGGTATCGAAACCCAGATTTTGGCATTGTAAATCTGCAGACATAGCGCTGAGCCGCCGGGGGTCTTGTGTTTAACACGCAAAAAACAACAACAATAAACAAACAGTATATAAGTTGTGTTTTATCTAAACCATTGGAACATTTATTTGAAATCAAAATTGGTGAGCACATGGTTACAAATCAGCATCCATAAAATTGTCATAAAGCCACCCAACAATAAGTTTCTAGATGAGTAACAATTAAAGTGTTTCTATAATATACAATGTTTTAGAGAGGCGGGAATGCTCTTTCTTCCATCTTTTTTATTGAAAATACCAATTTTCCATTAATGTATACCGGTAAGCAGAATAAGAACTAGAAAAAACCATTGAAACATAAAATCTTGGCTTTTAAAATATTTATTTTCATTGAATTTATCTCGTAAAGAAACATTTTCGCTTCTTTGAGAATAAATATTAAAACCGAACTTACCAAGGCGTGATTAGCAAGTCAAGGCAGCGGACAATTTCGGTTTTTGTAAATCGGTGAACAAATTCGGAATTGACAAAAATGTTGAGTAGACTAAAGCTACGTGAAGCAATAAATATACGTCTTCGTCCTAATTTAAAACTACGTCAAAAGAGATATGTTTAACAATTTATCGCCCTGTGAAAGCGTGCTACACGAGCAAACTTTCAAACATTTTTTTTTTTATCTTAAACGTTATACGTGGTGACTTGTTACGGTACACGTATGCTTAGTAATTGTATCACTCACAATAACACTTGTGTAAACAGTAAGATAGGTATCGTTAGTTTGAGTGACAACTGGTTTTTGGACAATCACTACAAAATTGCATCTTTTTATTTATTATTGGTATTTACCTTCTAGCTTCTGCTCAGCCAATGAACGCTATTGGTTAAGGGTCACAGGGAAGCTTCTATACGGTTAACTGTGCAGTATGGTGTTGAAACAGTTTAAATAAATTCAAATTCGATACAATTAAAATTAATTTAGCTATAGGTCCAGCATGGCCAAGTGTTTAGGGCGCTCCACTTTCAACCTGAGGGTCATGGGTTCGAATCCCTGTCGCACTAAACATGCTCGCCCTTTCAGCCGTAGGGGCGTTATACAGTGACGGTCAATCCCGCTATTCGTTGGTAATAGAGTAGCCCAAGAATTGGCGATGGGTCTCCATGGCTGGCTGTTTTCTCTCTATTCTTAAACCGCTAAATTAGGGATGGCTAGTGCAGATAAACCTCGTGTATCCTTGCGCGAAAGAAAAAGGTACAAATTTATTTTGTGTGTTTGGAATTAAGCCCAAAGCTACACAATGACCTATCTGTGTTCTGCCCATTACGGGTAGCGAAACCTGGTTTCTCGCGCTGTAAGGCCCGCAGACATGCTACTGTGACACGGGGGGATCTATGTAAATATAATAGTATTGTCTGTTGTTTTTTCCATGTGACTACTTCGCTACGTGTGGATGGATCTTCACCAACTTTGTGATGGGAACATTCATACAAATTTTCATTTTGTGTTTTGATGTTTTTTATGAGTATTTTTACCGCTACAAGTCTCCTGTTAATGGAACTTCACATTTGTGACGAATGTTTGTTGTGTCCATATGGAAAAACACACACATTTTCAGTTTTGTACGATTACGTTTTTATAGGCGTTTTTGCCTTTTTTTTATTTACATATAAGGGAAGAAACTTTTCATGTTCTAAGGTAGCCTTTCATTAATCATATATTAATAAAACTTCCGTAATTAACGTGTATGTTGGACTGTATTTTCTATGGAAATAGGCTTCGATATTAAACAATTTTTGGAATACTATATTTATTTAGTATTCTATCTCTCGTAACTTTAATGGGAAATTAGAACTGTAATATTCTGACAACAAGCTGTTGGTCTATTGTGGTAATTAAAACTCTTACAATGTTAGTTTTAAATCTTTACGATTGTTCTGCATTAAAATTATTTATAGCAGCTGTAGATTTCAAAACATAATCTCAAGGGAAGTTTAACATTTAAACTGTGATAAGTCCTAGTGGTTTAGTAGCATGACTGAAGGTTTATAACACTAAAGTTCAGGTTTCGAGACCGGTAGGAAACAGAGCATAGATACCCTTTGAGTAGCTTTTGTGTTTTACAATAAACAAAATAAGATGGCATGTTTTATATTGTTTGTTCATTTCATTCTATTTTATTGAAAAGTTAATTTTGTTCATATATAATTTTTGATTATTTCAAAATATGGTTGACTTAGAGTAATTCTACAGCATATGACTACTGACCAATAATGTTCATTCTTCATTTGATAGCAAAGCTGCGTAATCAGTTATCTGTGAGAAGTCAAACGCTGGATTTTAGTGTTTTAAGTCTGTAAGGTTATGACTGATTTACGAGGATACTTCGGTTAAGATGTGAAACAGCTTTGTTTGTGATATAAACAAATTAATCATAAGAGTTGCGTCGGAGAAATAATAAGAAATATTACGAACTCTGCTTTTAACAATACTAAACAAATTCTGACTTCAAGAAAAATAGGTCTCCAACTGAAAATGAGAAACATCAATTCTTGTTAACCCTGATTCAGACAACTGGACTAACAATAAACGTTTAGAGAAAAACTGAAACATTTGTAATTCGGATATTCTGAGAAATAAAAAAATATAAGAGAGAGAGACAGAAAAACAAAGATAAAAAGATAATTCATAGTTGCCACAAAGCAAAGGAAAACAGTGCACTTTGGTCATGTTGAAAAATGCAGAAATATATGTTGGAAATCAAAATGGAAAGTAAAATAATAAAAGGGTTATAAAGAACGAATCTCAAGTGTAATATGAAACAAGAGACTGCCTTAAAACCCCGGATGAACAGTTCAAGACAGATAATGTTTACGGTCCTTTGCAAACAAACTCTGTAACAAATACTATTCAAACTTGAAGGAATGAGTTATTGTATGGTTTTAAACGATGCTTCTGTGAAGAATAATATAAATAATCATATTATTATGATTAATTATTCTTATCATTAAACATTAGTGTTAGGCCTATTATAGTTTATAACCATACATTAGTGTTAGGCCTATTATAGTTTATAACCATACATTAGTGTTAGGCCTATTATAGTTTATAACTGTACATTAGTGTTAGGCCTATTATAGTTTATAACCGTACGTTATTTATTCAGCCCCTTCGAGATTTTTAAAAATTCATACTAAAACAATCTGTTATGACAAGTACAATTAACTAAAACCACACTTCGCCAGCTTCGAAAAGGCGCTCACATCGTAACTGTTGGTGTATTGAATGGCTTATATAAATAGTATCGTGTTTGTTGTATTCCAGCAGGCCTAAAGAACTCTGTATTGAGAGAAACACATAGTATTATTGTACATTTTTCTAAATCTTTAAAGTCTCTATGACACTTAATAACGAATTTATCTTGTTAAAAATACAGGGTATTCCAACACAGTATCTTCTATTTTAAACTTTAATAATTGGGTAACATATGTATGTAACGATAAACAGGCTTAAAAAAAGAAGTTCACTATAAAAACTGGTATCATAATGGTGAAATGTAAGTTATTTATTAATGAAAACAAGTTAAACGCAGATTTTTATCCATTGATGCAACAGAGAAATTCAGATGATAAAATAACACAAACATTGGCGGATAACTTGATTTCATAATAATCTTTAGTTTGATTCGTGACCGATAGTTTGCAGATTTTCAATTTAATCCGTAACTTTCGAAAGTTTTTTGTTTATTTTGTTTGTAGTTTGCGCAAAGCGACGCAAAGGATATCTACATTAGCAGTATCTAGTTTAGCAGTGTTAGTATAGAGGGAGACAGTTAGTCATCACCACCCACAGCCAACTCTTGGGCTACTCTTTACCAACGAATACTGGGATTAGTCGTCACGTTATAACATCGATACGGTCACAAGGGCGAACATGTTTTGTGTGACAGGAATTTGAGCCCGCGACCCTTGGATTACGAGTCGAGTGCCTTAACCATGTGACCATTCTGAGCCCCTTCCAAAGTAAGTTAACAATGTATAGGTTATACTTAATATAAATTAAAGTTAATATATTTATATATACTAGCAGAAATTAATTTGCACAAGGGTGTATTTTCCGCAGCAGCTACATATAGAATAATGTCTGTGTAAACAGGATAATATTTTTAAGAGCTTCAAGTAATAGACGCTCTGACAAAGTACAGCATTTTAGGATAATTATGTTGATGGTTATTTATGAATGTCTATTTCTTTTTAACTGTAACGATATTGTTATAAGATTTGGCAAATCGATTGATTTCTAATTTGAAGAGAATACTCAAAATTCACAGCTTAATTTAATTCCGAATGTACGTATCGTCTGTAGTTAACGAGACCTTAGTTAAACTAATTTACACTGTCCACACATGACCTGTGGTCATTCACTCCCAGTGCAGACATCATCAACAGCTATTAAGGCCTTACATAAATTTCTCTTCACTGTTTATTCACGATCTGTAGTCCTTTACTATGAATGTTGGCATCATTAACAACTATCAAGGCCTTACATAAATCACTCTACACTGTTTATTCAGGATCTGTAGTCCTTTACTATGAATGTTGGCATCATTAACAACTATTAAGGCCTTACATAAATCTCTCTGTACTATTTATTCAGGATCTGTAGTCCTTTACTGTGAATGTTGGCATCATTAACAACTATTAAGGCCTTCCATAAATCACTCTACATTGTTTATTCACGATCTGAAGTCCTTTACTATGAATGTTGGCATCATTAACAACTATTAAGGCTTTACATAAATCTCTCTGTACTGTTTATTCAGGATCTGTAGTCCTTTAGTGTGAATGTTGGCATCATTAACAACTATTAAGGCCTTGCATAAATCACTCTACACTGTTTATTCACGATCTGAAGTCCTTTACTATGAATGTTGGCATCATTAACAACTATTAAGGCCTTACATAAATCTCTCTGTACTATTTATTCAGGATCTGTAGTCCTTTACTGTGAATGTTGGCATCATTAACAACTATTAAGGCCTTCCATAAATCACTCTACATTGTTTATTCACGATCTGAAGTCCTTTACTATGAATGTTGGCATCATTAACAACTATTAAGGCCTTACATAAATCTCTCTGTACTGTTTATTCAGGATCTGTAGTCCTTTAGTGTGAATGTTGGCATCATTAACAACTATTAAGGCCTTGCATAAATCACTCTACACTGTTTATTCACGATCTGAAGTCCTTTACTATGAATGTTGGCATCATTAACAACTATTAAGGCCTTACATAAATCTCTCTGTACTGTTTATTCAGGATCTGTAGTTCTTTACTGTGAATGTTGGCATCATTAACAACTATTAAGGCCTTGCATAAATCACTCTACACTGTTTATTCACGATCTGAAGTCCTTTACTATGAATGTTGGCATCATTAACAACTATTAAGGTCTTACATAAATCACTCTATACTGTTTATTCATGATCTGAAGTCCTTTACTATGAATGTTGGTTATTAAGGCATTGCTTAAGTCATTCTCTTATCAATAGTTGATGAAAATTACATTTGACTCTAATCGAAATTACAACAGCTTGTTTTTGTTGTTCATTGTTCGATGCAAAGCTACACAAACATTGTGGCAATACACAATTGTGCTTCGTTCGCCACGGTTAACAAAACCACGCCTTTAACATTGTAAGCCTTCAAACTTACCATTGTAAACTACGAGAATGGTTGGTGTGTTTGTTTGGTTAATAATCTAGAAACTTCTTTTGATTAATATCAGGTCTTTATCTTGTTAATATTCTATAAGCTTCCTTTTGATTTATACCGGTTTTCTACGTAGTTAATACTCTAGAGACTTTCATTTGATTAAGTCTAGTTAATATTCTAGAATCTCAATCTTATTATCATATGTTGTTTTCTTTCTACGGTCACGTTGCCATTAATATATTGAATCTGACTACTTAAATTACATAAGCCTGTTTTGGAAACATTACATTTAGTACTTTGTTACCTTGGAAACTTCTTGCGAACCACCAGGCAATTTGCTTAGCAATATACAAACGTCTTGTTAATAAAGCTATTCATTGCACGTTTGTTACATTTTATAGAAGAAGAAAGGAGGACAAAATTGAACATTATAACAACTGAAAAGAGGGTTTCTAAACTTTATTTATATCTCGATCTAAACTTTCTGTTTTTAATCGTAAACAAAAAGTCAAGCTACTTTTATTACTCATAAAAAATTGACATGTAGGTGTTCCAGGTTTCTCTATTTAACTGAACTATGGAGGAAAAAATTTATGTTTTATCATTCAGTTTCACCTTAGGTTTCTAAGTTATTTGTCCGTTTGTTGTCAAGCGCAAGAATACACTCTATCACACATGTGGTTATCGAGAGTATAAAAACAGAGTATAATTGCTTTAAAGAGCAGTTTTATAAGTTAGAAAAGAAATTAACAATCATATACGTATTTATGGAGAAGAAACAGAAGTTCTTAGTACATAAGAATGTACTAAGAATCATAAGTTAAAGAACGTTAGAGAGAAGGGAGGTCAGAGGTCAAAGTGTGACACTGTTTACTTTCTAATTAATTTATTTTATATTTTTCCTCAGAACATCACAAGGGCTAACTGAGAATAACTTTCCCTAAATTAGAAGGAATAGATTATAGAGACGAGAGCTAGGGAACAACAACCATTGAAACCTATTTTACCCAGTTATTATTTTATCTTCGTAGCAGAAAGATATTTTGATTCGTTCAGGAAAAAGGAAGAACAAATATCCAGTTTCGGGAGTTCTTTTATTTAAATATCTAGTTTTGTGATTATATTATAATATTCAAATATTCTGTTTTGGGGTTATCTTCTTTTATTCCAAATATGTAGTTTTGAGTTGAGAGTTATCTCCTTTTATTCAAACATTTAGATTTGTGAGTTATCTTCTTATATTCAAATATCTAGTAGAGGGGATTATTTTATTTTATTTTATTTAAATATCTAGTTTTGGGGTTACATTCTTTTGAGAGTTATCTTCTCTTATTCAAATATCTATTTTCAGGGAATTATCTTGTTATACTGAAATATCTAATCTTGGGTCTTATTTTCTTATATTCGAATCTCTAGTTTAGGGAGATATCTTTTTGTATTCAAATAGTTAGTATTAGGAATTATTTAATTTAATTTAAATATCTACTTTTGGGGTTATATTATTTTATTCAAATATTTAGTATTAGGGGTTATTTTATTTTATTTAAATATCTATTTTTGAGGTTATATTATTGTATTCAAATACCTAGTTTAAAGGTAATCTTCTTTTATTCAAATATCTAGTTTTGGAAGTTGTCTTCTTATATTCAAATATTTAGTTTTGGGGTTATAATATTTTATTCAAATACGTAGTTTAAAGGTAACCTTCTTTTATTCAAATATCTAGTTTTGGAAGTTGTCTTCCTATATTCAAATATCTAGTTTTGGGGGTTATATTATTTTATTCAAATACCTAGTTTAAAGGTAATCTTCTTTTATTCAAATATCTTGTTTTGGAAGTTGTCTTCTCATATTTAAATATCTAGTTTTGGGGTTATATTATTTTATTCAAATATCTAAATTTGGGTATTATCTTCTCTTGTTCAAATATCTAGTTTTGGAGGTCATCGTCTTATATTTAAATATATAATTTTGGTATTTTATTCAAGTATCTAGTCCTGAGAGTTATCTTCTTTTATTCAAATATCTAATTTGGGTGTTATCTTTTTATATTTCAAATATATAGTTTGGGGAGTTATCTTCTTGTATTCAAATATCTAGTTTCAGGGAATTACCTTCTTATATTGAAATATCTGGTTTTGTGGTTATATTCTTTCATTTAAATATCTAGTTTTGGGGGCCATCTGCTTATATTCAAATGCCTAATTTTGGGGTCATCTTTTATATTCAAATATGTAGTTTTTGGGAGTTACCTTATTTTATTCAAATATATAATTTTGAGTGTTATCTTGTAATCAATATCTAGTTTGGGGAGCTATTTTCTTGTATTAAAAAAATCTAGTTTTGGGAATTATCTACTTATATTCAAATATCTAATTTTGGGTGTTATCGTTTTATATTCAAATATCTAAATTACATAGGTGTAATAATACCATGATTATTCTTAAACATAAATTTTCGTTTTTTTCCAACATATACTCGTATCTACTAACAATAAACAGTCTTACGTGAATTACAACTAAATCTATACTTTAGAAAAATGTTTTCTCAACAACAGGGTCTTTAATATATTTAATATAATATTTCCTACATATAAGGCAATTTCATTTATTGAAGAACATTTCTTCTTGTCTACTTTATATATTCTTTTCTGATTGGAGATAACATATAAATTTTAGGTTGTCATCGTAATAATATGATTATTTTTATTTTCAAAGTTAGTTTTTACATTTGTGTAAACAATTTCTTCTAAACATTTTTTGGATATTGTTAGTATTAATTTCAACTCCACGTAATGAGTTAGTATGAAAACCCAACTCAGTTCTTTGTTCATATTATTATTAGCTTCCTTTTTAATCTTAGCTGACTTGAAACACTTTTTAAATAATTACGTTTCCTGATTAATATGTTAATAATGCTTAATCCTATCAATGTATGTCTTTGAAATTCTGGTTTAGAAACATGAGAAAAAATATTTTTTGTAGACAAAGCTCAATATTTAATTTAATATCTACAAGATGAGTATGATAAAAATACATTTATAAATCTTTTCCTAAATCTATTTCAATTTTACTTTCTTTTTTAATAACTTATTTATCTAGAAAGTAGCTTTATATTAGGGTTAACTTGATTCAAATAAAAAACAAACAAAATAACATATTCCAAAATAAAACGGTCTGTTCAATACTAGAAAACAATTATCGAATTTTTTTCTTACTTTTTTGCTTTAAGCAACTAATATCTAAACCAAAAAACAGTCCAGCTGTAAAATCAAAAGTGTGGCCAAGGATAAAAAAAAATAAAAACCGAAAGCAACTCAAGATGTGAAATCAAAACTGGCTGCCAAAATTGTAACAATGACATTTCAGGTAAAAATTGAGTTATCATCCTCCATTTTTGCCTTAGGAGTTTTTTAACACAATGTTTATATGAGTTGTCATTATTACTGTTTTAATTGTGATGAACATCATTAGTGTTATCATTAACTTGACAGATAATTTTAATTCTACATATTTTAGTCGCCATCTGTTGTTAATTTTTCTTAGTCACACTATTTTTCACATCTGAGATCTTGTTTGGACTATATTCACTGCTTTGTAAAATCACAAGGCACAAGTGATTGTGAAATATATCATCACACTCTTTGGTATTCAACTAAGTCTAAACAATGCACATATATATCTATATATATATACGTACAAGTGGGGTCTATAAAGCGTGGATTTATCAGTTTGTTTGTTTGTTTTGGAATTTCGCACAAAGCTACTCGAGGGCTATCTGTGCTAGCCGTCCCTAATTTAGCAGTGTAAGACTAAAGGGAAGGCAGCTAGTCATCACCACCCACCGCCAACTCTTGGGCTACTCTTTTACCAACGAATAGTGGGATTGACCGTCACATTATCCACCCCCACGGCTGGGAGGCCGAGCATGTTTAGCGCGACGCGGGCACGAACCCGCGACCCTCGGATTACGAGTCGCACGCCTTACGCGCTCGGCCATGCCAGGCCCAGATTTATCAGTCAAACAGTATTTGTTTTACATATCGCTTGAATGTCTACTGCGTAAAGAAACTGTATATGTATAAAAATAATTTAAAAGCGGGAAAGCACAATATTATACGTTAATAATATGTAAACTCTAGTGTACTGAAGAAACAGTGTAATTTAGACTGTAGAACGAGATGTGTACACCCTTCGTTCTTGTAGGTCTGGACACTCTTGTTTGTTAATTGAAATTTGATAAAAATTTGATGACATCCAATTTTTGGGTTGGGATTAGAACAGGTACCGTACATCATTTCAGAACGATTCTTCTTAATATTTGTTTTACAATTGTCAACCGAGACGTGCAACAAGTGGTAACCAAGCTTCGGTAACAGATAATAATCCACGAACACAATGGTCAGTGGGAAAGATTAAGATAAAAAAAATTATAAGAAAACATAAGCGTTTTTCGAATTGTGTTAATGATATGAGATGGTTGGGTGTGTACGACTAGTTAGCGTGCTCGGTCTTTGTATCAAAGTGTTATCGATTCACGATTCGTTCTCGCAAACCGCGAAATTTTGATATAAAGAGACAACTAATATGAGACGCGCCTCCAACTTTACAGTTTACACCTTTTAAATGTTTGTTAAATATCATTTGGCTTGCGTATCACAATAAGCCTTATAC
This sequence comes from Tachypleus tridentatus, assembly GCF_004210375.1. Lineage (NCBI taxonomy): Eukaryota > Metazoa > Arthropoda > Merostomata > Xiphosura > Limulidae > Tachypleus > Tachypleus tridentatus. The sequence continues at coordinate 64,721,889 of NW_027467782.1, read as the reverse complement.
GTGGCTACGCGTTTATATTGTATTAAAAATTTAGGTTTTACTTGAAAATAAAGTAATTTTGAAATCGAAAATTTAAATGTGAAGTTATTTATGTGAGAGCATCCTTAGCTTCAGTCCAACCTGTAAAGCTAGATGAAATTATTTAAGTTGTTTGTAAGTAAGTATTTCTGACGACGAAAATATGCCGCGTCATCCTAAGAGAATAAAGGTTGATTTCTGTTCATGTGCGCCATTCTGAGGTATACACTTCAGCTCGTCGCACGCAGTCACGTGCTACCTAAGTGAGAAACTGCTTGGCAAAATTTAATTTATTTTGATAGACATATAAAAATGAAACGTATATTAGTCTAGAACACAATAGTGTTCAGTTAGGATATTGTATTTCATAATAATTTTGGTTTCTAAACAAACATAGAGGAAGAAGGAAATTCTGGTACATTCAGTACATCCGAAATCCCTATTTTATATTTTGTAAGTATTACGATTTATATTAAACCTAGCGCTAGTGGCATGAAGCCATGAATTCCATCTGTATTTACTTAGCTGAGGCAGTTCGTGTTTTTGTGTTTACTTTTACTCCTGAATAAATATCTATTATTGAGAGCATTCCGCAACAGTAATGATTAGTAAATACCTAAAATACAGTAAAACTTGTCTAGGGCGGAACCGCACGGGACCGAATGAAATATCCGGCTTAAGCAGGTGTTTTGGCCTAGACATAGTGAACATGCATTTCCTTAATTATATATAATTTGTGAGCGGAACGTTATACTTGCTTGACTCAAGGGAAGTAAGACGTTTGTGAATAAAGTTATTATACTGTTTATGTTATATTTATTAGAATAAGAACAAAAATATAAATTCTAAATATGCATAAGTACACAAAATCATAATCAAATTTATTTGAAGAAAGTGCCCAATTTCAACTGTTTTGTTTTTTAATGGACTTTCTCATGTAGTTATAACAAAACACCAATTCTACGGCCTTTTCATAAAGTTCATTTTCCACTTCATTTTTGCATACAATTTGATAAAATTAATATAACTTAACAATTGTGATGAAGTAGGAATTTCTATTTCCTCACTATCTTTTCCATTTTGTTCATCTTCTGAATCTCTCACACTGTTACCATCTTGTGATTCTATTATAGATTTTAAATCAATTTCATCAGTTTCTGTTAAAACATTCTTGACAACGTTCACAGAATCATCTGTATCAATCTTCTCAATCAGAGTTTGGATTTTACTAGAATCGTCATAACAAACAACTTCTCCACAATCACCGCCATTATCAGAACAAATCCACAGTTTTGAAAGCACTTTATTACACATTCATCTTTACGTATTTGATTGAATGACTTAAAAAATGTAATTCCATCTAACATGTCAATTTTCATGGTCATTTCAGATGATCTCTTACAGTCTTGTTTGTTTGGAAATTTCGCACAAAGCTACTCGAGGGCTATCTGTGCTAGCCGTCCCTAATTTAGCAGTGTAAGACTAAAGGGAAGGCAGCTAGTCATCACCACCCACCGCCAACTCTTGGGCTACTCTTTACCAACGAATAGTGGGATTGACCGTCACACGCCCCCACGACTGGGAGGGCGAGCATGTTTAGCGCGACGCGACGCAGGTGCGAACCCGCAACCCTCGTATCACGAGTCGCACGCCTTACGCGCTAGGCCATGCCGGGCCCTCTTACAGTCATCCATGTTCGTAATAATATGCTGAAGCATCAGCTTTCTGTATTTCAATTTTATACACTATATAATTTCGATAACAAGTTGTATGATATTGGAAAAGTAGAATATTACTATTTTCTTGTTCCATTCTTTTGTTTAATTTGTTCATAAATTCCTCGAATATAGAACTTGTCATCCACGCTTTATTATTCGCTTTCCATTCCACAGGAAGTTGATTCATTCTTAAATTTTTGAAATAGAGCAGATTTTCACTTTACATATTACCCATGGTTTCTCTAGTTTACCATCAGCAAATGCGACCAAAAAGTAGTCAGACGTTCTTTTGAATAGCGACCTCCGAAACACTTTTGTCCTTTTTATCTGCAACGTTTCATTGGGAAGAGCTCTGAAAAACAAAGCTGTTTCGTCTGCATTTGCAATATCCTTTTGGTTGTAATGACAAATAATTTAACCCTAACTCTAATCCTAAATTCATTGAAAAATTACATGCATATTTAATAGATTTTTTTAAAAATGAGGGTATTTAGTAAATTTTCCCTAAATTTTAAAATTAGGGAAGATAGGAATTTATGTTTTTCGTTAGAATTATTTAAAGAGTAGAATTTTTCACTTAAGAGACAAATATTTTTCTACAAATCATGAACCTAATTTAACTGCAAAAATAATGACGGCAGAAAAAAGAACAGAACATATTTAACCAATAGTTACTGTAACAAAATGTCCGAGAATTTACTAATATTTAAACAAATTATTAATTAAACAAGAATTTGTTAATATTTAAAGAAAGTATTAATTAAATAATAAATTAATATTTAATCAAAACCAGTTTTCCCGCCTTACTCAGGTTCTAATTCTACTTGTTTGTAGATGAGGTAGGTGAAAGATAGTTTTCCGTCAGCGTTACGCATGTTCCGCCATATAGAGGGCATTTTATAAGAGAAATCTTAGGATAATGCTGTAAAAATTTGATATTTCCGGTTTGTACAGGTTTCCGCCCTATATTCAGTTTCCGGCTCAGGCAGGTTTTACTGTATAGTCCTTCTCTTCCTCCGTACTTTGCAAACCTTTACTGTAGCTAGTCCTTCTCTTCCTCTGTACTTTGCAAACCTTTACTGTAGCTAGTCCTTATCTTCCTCCGTACTTTGCAAACCTTTACTGTAGCTGGTCCTTTTCTTCCTCCGTACTTTGCAAACCTTTCCAAGGAGCGAGAGCACCACTGTGGTCTCAGTCCTGCTAAAGACTTACCTTACTAGCACCAAGGTTGTTCTCGAAAGACAGAGAAAGAGAGAGAACGTGACAGGTATTTCGGTTTTAATATATCTGTCCCGAAGTAACAGATATAACCAGAGGTACTCAGAAAATCTCTTTCTCTTCATCCCACGCAAAACAGTTGTTAGATCTCGCGGGGGTCCGGCATGGCCAAGTGTGTTAAGGCGTTTGACTCGTAATCCGAGGGTCGCGGGTTCGAATCCCGGTCGCACCAAACATGCTCGCCCTTTCAGCCGTGGGGGCATTATAATGAGACGGTCAATCCCACTATTCGTTGGTAAAAGAGTAGCCCAAGAGTTGGCGGTGGGTAGTGATGTCTAGCGCTGCTTTCCCTCTAGTCTTACATTGCTAAATTAAGGACAGCTAGCGCAGATAGACCTCGAGTAGCTTTGCGCGAATTTAAAAAACAAACAGATCTCGCTACCCGAAAAAAAAACACACAAAAAACAAACAATTTCTTTAACTTCATTTCAGAGATCACTGACAAGCAACCATCCACAGAAAAACCGACAACAGACGATGTGTAAATATTACAAGAATGAACGGTCGATGTGGGACTTTGGGTCCTTCAGGGCGGCAGGGGATTCGTAGATCCTATTATAAGATTTTGATTTGGGGGAAACGGAAGAGCCCCGAGAAACCCACTCTCACTTCTAGGGCTTTAATTATTCCCTGGAGTGCCTGAGCTGCATGACTGAAGTGTATATAGTGGTTAGGGTTCCTTCACCTGTAAAAAAAGATATAAAATCTGAACACAAACATACATCGTTATGACCTTAGGTATTACATAAATAATAAGGAGTCTGGTAGGTGCGCCATATGTGTGGAGTTTCAGCCAGTGTTTGGAATTGTAGAGTTAGCGTGTTTCTTGTTTTATGGTGGTATTTTTCAGTTAAATTTTGGATTTTTCCACAAACTTGAGGTAGAATATTCAGGGACTTTAAGAAGCGTTATGGGGTATACCTCGGTAGCCGGTATGCTATTCGAATTGCCTGGTGTTGTATATTGTCCAATTCTTTCCTGAGGTGACAGGACAATGCGCAACTGACCATGCATCCATATTCCATGAATGGCCTGATAAACGCTTTATAAATGGTTACGATGGTGTTTGGGAATCATCCTTTATGGATGCAGTGATCCGTTTGAGGAAGGCTACGCGTTGTTTCCTGATTTATAAATTCCGTTTAAATGGTTTGTCCAGTTTAGTGTCCTGTTGAAAGCGACTCCGACGAATTTGATAGATATAGTAAATTTAATTTTTTGTACCTAATAGATTGAGTGCAAATTTCCTTTTTCTTTTAAAACCTCTGTGGAATATAATGGATTGTGTTTTGTTAGGTTTAAGGGCTACACGCTACACGTCATTATGTGGTCCAGCAAAGCTTGAACTCTACTAGCCGCGATTAGGGGGTCACTCGATGTGCTCCAAACTGCTACATCGTCTGAATATTGCGAAGCCTGAGTATAAGGGAGTTCTGGGAGGGGGATATCATTGTCGTAAATAATATACAACAACGTTCTTAGGGCGGACCCCTGAGGTACACCAGCCTTAAGCGTGAACGGGCGTGAAAGCGTTCAATGGATGTGAACTCTCTCTCGTCTATTTGTGAGAAAGCTCGAGATTCATCTGATTATTGTGGCATGGATCTTGAGTTTAAATAATAATGCAAAAGCTTTCTTGACATAGAGAAAAGTAGCGACTGTCATGTGTTGAATCCTTGAAATATGGTTTCAGTTAGTCATACGAGATGGTTGCGTTTTGGATTTCCCTTATCGCATTGCTGATTTTCAGATGGTACAGTAGTCTGTATGCTATAAATATTTCCATCAGTTTGCTCGTGGAATTGAGGATGGTTATTGGTCTATAGTTTGCCGGGTCTCATGTGTCAGTGTAAGCTTTTCGGCAAACAATAATCATTGCGCTTTTCCAATGTCTTGGGAAATAGTCTGTTTTGAGAGATAAATTATATATTATCGTAATGTATTCAATGTTCTTGTCGGGAAGGTGTTTAATGACTACATTCCAGATTTTGTCGTCCATTGTTCTTTAGTTTTTTAATGTGTGACTTCACTTACGCGACTGAAATCGGTCTTAATATATCCTGGTATTCGCCGCTGATCGAAAGTGTGGCTTAAAAATAATAACATTATTTTCAATGACATTGTTATCTGCTGTAAGGTGGCATTGATCAAATGAAAGTAGATCTGGAGTCTTAAAGTTTGATGACAAATACTGGGCAAACAATTCGGCTTTGTTCACATAAGTGGTGTCTGTGATGCCATAGAAACTGATTTTATTTCCTGGCGATGCGTTGTTACATATTGACTTAAATTTCACCCAGCTGGATTTGAGCTATTGAAATCTATATAGTGGCAGAAATTTTACAGTTGGTGTCACGCTGGTCCTAGTTTAAAATTTCCCTTTCAGCTGAGTTAATAGTTTTAAAAAACAAGTCAACCACTATCTTATTTAAATGTAAATCATTAATTACAAAAAGCTCTGTTCTATCATTAAAACAATTCCATAACTCCAACCAGTCAATACTAAAATTTAAGCTTAGCTTTTATTCTGAGTTTATTCTAGGTTCTGAGTTTATTCTAGGTAGTATCCAACAATAAGAGGCTAAACACTCAACTTAAAGCACGAAGGTCGGTCTCGAAAGAAAGAAACGATGGCGTCATATATGAAGATGACTTGGATAAACAACTTGTGGGACCATCTGGACTTTCGATTGGTTATCCACATGCCATATATCGAATTAAGTGTATATAAGGGACCGTTTCCAAAATTCGAAGGAGAAGAAAAGGGAAGGTGACACTGTGTTTGATTCAGTACATTAGTTATACCATATGGAAAACAGAGGACGTGTTTATTTTATATTCCAGCCTCTACATAAAGATAATCTGAGTTGCTAATTCGTACAAAACTAGACTTTGTATTCTGACAACAAAAACACATAATTTGAAACAGTGCTGCATTCTACATACCACATGATTCACAAAAATATATGTTTAGGTGTTTTATATATATTTACTTTTAAATTAACAAGTTAAATAACGAATAATACTAACATTTGGATTACAATCTACATGTTGATGTTAAACGTACTGACATAAATTAATAAAATAGTAGTTAAATAAACTTTTGACTGCCAGTCAACAAAAACGATAACATGGCCTGTGACCGTGACCCATCATGTTGGGGTTGACGTGATTGAGTTAGTTCCACTCTGCATCTGTATAGATTTAATATTGTTCTATTACTGTTGATATAAACTTCATTTATTTAACTGTGTTTATTGATTCAGTTAAAATACTTTATATAGAATCCATCTAGGTTTACGCATGTGTTAAATGTATAACAGTTTCCTACATCACGTTTTCCTCTTATAAATTTCGTCTTTTTTTTTCCTGACAAAAATATATAACACGTTTCATCAGAATTCGTGATAAGAGAGTCTGTACAGAACGTATCAATGTTATTTCAGGTTGTCATGACAACGATTGTATTACTTTTGTAACTTGTATATTCCTAAAACCAGCAGAGCATACCTTTATTAAAACACAAAATAATCTAACATAGCAGAATACTTATAGATCAAGAAATCTTATGTGCTTACCCATGTGTTACTTCATTGTTTAGATTATTTGTGTGTGTGTTTTCATTGTTTAGATTATTTTTTTGCTCAAGTGTTACTCCACTGTTTAGAAAATTTGTTTGCTTCTGTGTTATTTCATTGTTTAGATTTGTTCACTGCTTATGTGTTACATCATTGTTTAGATTATTTGTTTGTTTCTGTGTTACTACATTGTTTACATTATTTGTTTGTTCCAGTATTACTTCTCTGTGTATATCTGTTGACTGCTTATGTGTTACTTCATAGTTTGAAATATTTGTTTGCTTATGTGTTATATCATTGTTTAGATTATTTGTTTGCTCATGTGTTGCTTCACTGTTTAGATTATTTGTTTGCATCTGTGTTACATGATTGTTTGGATTATCTGTTTGCTCATGTGTTACTTCATTGTTTAGAATTGTTGATGGCTGTTGTGTTACTTCATTGTTTAAATTATTTGTTTGCTCCTCTGTTACTTCATTTGGGTAGATTTATTGATTGGTCATGAGTTACGTCACTTTTTAGATTTGTTGATTGCTGATGTGTTACTTTACTGTTTAAAATATTTATTTGCCCATGTGTTACTTCATTGTTTATATTATTTGTATGCTTTTGAGTTACACCATTGTTTAGATTATTTTTTCCTCCTGTGTTATTTCATTGTTTAGATTATTTGTTTGCTTCTGTGTCACCTCATTGGAAGAATATTTGTCTGTTCATGTGTTACTTCATTGTTTAGATTATTTTATAATCTAGTGTTACTTCACTGTTTAGAATATTTGTTTTTTCCTTTGTTTTTTAATTATGTAGATTATTTGTTTGTTTATGTGTTACTTCATTGTTTATATTTGCTAGCTGCTCTTGTGTTACTTTGTTGGTCGGGATATGTGTTTGCTTATTTGTTACTTCATTGATTAGATCATTTGTTTGCTTCTGTATTACATCATTGTTTAGATTATATGTTTGCTCATGTGTTTCTTCATTGTTTAAATTATTTGTTTTCTCATAAGTTACTTCATTGCTTAGATTATATATTTGCTTTTATGTTATATCATAGCTGATTTTATTTGTTTGCTTCTGTGTGAAGTTATTGTTTAGAGTATTTGTTTGCTTCTGTGTGAAGTTAATGTTTAGAGTATTTTTTGCTGCTGTGTTAAATCATTGTTTAGATTATTTGTTTGCTCATTTGTTACTTTATTATTTAGACTTTTGACTGCTCGTGTGTTACTTCTTTGTTTAGATCTGTTGGTGGCTGTTGTGATGCTTCGTTGTTTAGATTTGTTGACGGTTGATGTGCTACATCACTGTTGAGATTTGTTGATGGCTGATGTGTTACTTCGTTGTTTAGATTATTTGTTTGCTTCTGTGTTACATCATAGCTGATATTATTTGTTTGCTTCTGTATTACGTCATGTTTTATGTTATTTATTCGCCCACGTGTTACTTCATCGTTTAGATTGTTTGTTTTCTCATGTGTTACTTCATTGTTTAGATTTGTAGATTGCTGATGTGTTACTTCAATGTTTAGATCTGTTGATGACTGTGATGTGTTACGTCATTGTTTAAATTATTTGTTTGCTCATGTGTTTCTTCATTGTTTAGATTATTTGTTTTCTCATATGTTACTTTATTGTTTAGATTATATATTTGCTTCTGTGTTATATCATATATTATTTTATTTGTTTGCTTCTGTGTGAAGTTATTGTTTAGATTATTTGTTTTATTGTGTGTTACGTCATTGTTTAGATTTGTTGCTGGCTGATGTGTTTCGTCATTGTTTAGATTACTTGTTTGCTTCTATGTTACATTATTGTTTATATTATTTGTTTTCTTATATGTTGATTCATTGTTTAGGTTATTTGTTTGCTCATGTGTTACTTCATTGTTTAGATTTATTGATGGCTGATGTGTTACTTCGTTGTTTAGATTATTTGTTTACTTCTGTGTTACATCATTGTTTATATTACTTATCTGCCCATGTGTTACTTCATTGTTTAGATTGTTTGTTGTCTCATGTGTTACTTCATTGTTCAGGTTTGTTGATTTCTGACGTGTTACTTCAATGTTTAGATCTGTTAGTGGCTGGTATGCTATTTCATTGTTTAGATTACTTGTTTTCTTATGTGTTGCTTCGTTGTTTGGATTTGTTGATGGCTGATGTGTTACTTCATTGTTTAGAGTATTTGTTTGCTCATGTGCTACTTCATTGTTTAAATTATTTGTTTGCTTTTGTGTTACATCATTGTTTAGATTATTTGTTTGGCCATGTGTTACTTCTGTGTTTAGATTTGTTCATGGCTGATGTGTTACTCCATTGTTTAGATTTTTTATTATGCTCATATGTTACTTCATTGCTTAGAGTTATTGATAGCCGAAGTGCTACTTCGTTGTTTATATTATTTGTTTGCTTCTTTGTTATATCAATTTTTATATTACTTGTTTAGTCGTGTGTTACTTCTTTGTTTAGGTTTTTTGTTCACTCCTAAGCTATTTCATTGTTTAATTTTTTACTCCTGTGCTATTTCATTGGTTATATGTTTTGTTTGTTTCTGTGCTATTTTATTATTGGGATTTTTTGTTTCTTACGAAAATAAATGCGAAGACCACGGTTATCCAATATGGTGTGGTGACGCTAGCTTAAAATCTAGTGGGTGAAGTGAGTCACATGTTAGAATAAAAAAAAATAATTTTTTTTATAAGTAAGTTCAATATGTTCAGTATCTTCGAGTGGCAATCATCGCATATTAGCTTACTGTTATGAACTGACGGTCGTTTTTCTGTATATTACTTTATATGAGCAAACACAGTTACTTCAAAGTGAAAACTGTTTGTATTGAAGCATGATAAAAGTTAATGCAAAGTCGGGCCGAATCAATTATTTACAGCTACGGATGGAAATGCTTTGGGTGAAATTTATTCATAGTTAAATTATCCATATCTCTGAGACCCCGTTATGATTAAAACTAAGAACTGTGGGTACGTTAAAGAAGCTTTAAGTTACTAATAATGTTTAATTCATTTTTCTTCAAATAAAAATGTCTGTAAGTTCTCTCCACTATCTCGTATTCTTTGCTGATGCCATATCAGATATAAGAGAAATGGAACTTGAATTGAAATATCAAAGCAGCTGACAAATGATGTGTTTTTGTTTTAATCTTTTTACAATGGGAGTTCAGAAAATTGATATATTATATGTGAAGGGCTTCTGAACAACAGAACAGTTGACAAAAGTTTATACCTAAAATATATTATAGTTAAATGATCAAAATACCCTTTTTATTATAAAACACAATATAATTAACAAAGACTAACAATAGAATGCAAATCAACAAAGTATAACAATAGAATAACAGTTAACAAAGTATAACAATAGAATAACAGTTAACAAAGTATAACAATAGAATGAAAATCAACAAAGTATAACAATAGAATAACAGTTAACAAAGTATAACAATAGCATGAATATTAACAAAGTATAACAATAGAATGAAAGTAAACAAAGAACAATAACAACAAGTTTACCAATAAACACAACAGATACATGATACCCAACAAAACACAACAAACTGAAAGCTAAAATATAACAATAGCAACAAAATACCTATCAACACAAAATAGTATCAAGAGATTCGACAAAAGTCAAGAACACAGAACTAGCTGACACCCAACAATAACAAAGATATAGCAAACCAAGCGTGATTATTATTATATGGTTCACGTACCTGTTCTGAAGGTTTCTAATGCTGAAGTTAATGATAAGACAGCTAATAAAGTCTTGGACTTTACCATCACTTTTATGACACACTCTCAGTACCGGGTGATAGTTCATTATTTTATATTATTATTGATAAAAGAGCCCGAAGGATGGAACCAGAGATCTACAAGTCATGTGCCTAACCTGTGAAACACACGCAAACCACACGTAATAATAACAGTCTATTCTATGCAAAAGCCATTGTGTCTCGACGTATGAATACAGGTATAGCTCGATATACACTCTAGATTTCAAATAATTGCGTTGAATAAAAGGATGGGGGGTTAAGGTAATCATAAAATGTTAGCTGACTTTAAAAACCACTGTCCACAATGAACAATGTAGCTCAAATCTATTCCAATAACAAAAGTTTCTTGTCACCCATGTCCAAAAGAAAGGACTTTTCTTGTTGTGAGAAAGGGGGGAGGATGATATATGTAAGAGCTGCTACAGGTGTAGAACAGGTGTAACTACGTTCAAATAGCACCCCAAGTTATCTTCATACGATGGGCTACAAAAAAAAGTAGAATAAAAAATAAAATGTGTTCTCTGACTTTACTTTAATGCCATTTTACATATTAAGTATTTAATGTAGGCCTTATTTTGTATTTTAGGCTAAGCCTACTGTTTGGCTTTTCAAACACGATATTTAAATTCTGTAAACCTTTCTTTTGTATGGAAAGTTAAATATGATGAATTATTAGTAACAGGTGTATTATTAATATTATATAATTAAATAGGCCTGTTTATTTTAATGGTAATAAAAAATACAAATTCCAGCTTCAAGTCACTTTCCTTCTGCTGCAAGATATTTAGATGTCCAAAAAATTCTCAATCCGTTCTTATGGCTGTAGATGTTGTACCAGTATTTCATTGAAATTTGTATATATATGTTAACACTTCAGAACGTAAAATGCAAGTGAAACAGATAAATTACTTCAGATCTGTAAAACCCAGATCATTCTAATAGATATATAGATAAATATGAGCTCTAAGTTCTACAGGTTTATTCTTCGTGCTAAGAATAATTCATTAACATTATTAAACATATTCAGTATAAGCAGTTTTGTTGTGTCAATCAGAAATAAAAGAATATTCTAGAAACAATATTATTAAAATTTATAGAAGATTTTGCAACACCTGTCTTTCAATTCCACCTGTTCTCTCTAGTTTTTATCTGTTATATATAGTTCTATATCTTTTATGCCTCGTTCCGTATCTGTTCTGCACAATATTTATCCCTTTTTAGATGAATTGTTAACTTGTTCTGCCTTGTTTTACGTGTGATATTCACATTTCCACCCCTAGTTTTATCAATGTACTACGTTAGTTTTATCTCTGTTCTGTTCAATTTTGTTCCATTCCGGTTACATTTGTATATGTTATGTCTAATTGTATTGATTTTATGATTAGTTTTGTATATGTTATGTCAAACTGTATTCATTTTATGGTTAGTTTTGTATATGTTATGTCTAATTGTATTCATTTTATGGTTAGTTTTGTATAAGTTATGTCTAATTGTATTCATTTCATGGTTAGTTTTGTATATGTTATGTCTATTTGTATTCATTTTATGGTTAGTTTTGTATATGTTATGTCTAATTGTATTCATTTTATGGTTAGATTTGTATATGTTATGTTTAATTGTATTAATTTTATGGTTAGTTTTGTATATGTTATGTCTAATTGTATTTATTTTATGGTTAGTTTTGAATATCTTATGTCTAATTGTATTCATTTTACGGTTAGTTTTGTATATGTTAAGTCTAATTGTATTCATTTCATGGTTAGTTTTGTATATGTTATGTCTAATTGTATTCATTTTATGGTTAGTTTAGCGTATGTTATGCCTAATTTTATTCATTTTCTTGATAGTTCTATGGTTAATGAAACCAAATAAAATCTTTGGATGAAAATGAAAGTGTACTGAAGAGATATTTTCTATTCTCATGTATTTTTATTATTTCATGGTCCTAAAACTCTTTAGAAAATTGTCTTTATTATCTGATTATTATTATTCCATATAACACGGCAACAATGCTAGCTTTATTTCTCATATCGTGATTTTGCTTTCTTTGTTAAAGGATTCAGCTGATCAAAACTTGAGACATACTTACGAAAGCCTTGAAGCTCTATTCTAATTTATCTGACTTTTACATGTTTGGTTAGAGTTTTTCAAAAGGTTGTTACTTAAAATAGCTACGAGCAAAGTATTTTTTTTTTGTTGTACCCATACGGGGGTCGATAATAGAGATTGGAAATAGTCCGGCCTTTAGAAACACGATACAGAAAATCATTTTTCAAACAAAAGAAATCGACTGTAAAGAGACGTCAGAATATTTAAAAAAAACTCAAGTTAGTTGTTTGATGAATTCGAAAACAAATACTAGGTATTAATGCATTTAACACATGTCACTATATTGTTTTTTCTTTTGTTTATGAACTTCGCGCAAAGTTACACGAGGACTATCTGCGCTAGCTGTCCCTTATTTAGCAGTGTAAGACTAAAGGGATCTACCAATATATAATTCTGACTACGCCTGGCTACGATTTCATGTCCCCTTTGTCTAATACCGAGACTCCAAAACAGATTGAAAATTAATCCCAGTGACTCCATAATCTCAAGATATTTTTAAAAAACCGCTATTCTCTCTAAATGTTCGCTTCTATTCAACATACAGAAAATCTGTCTGAGCCACAAATGATGATTGTAAAATTAGGGAAATGCGCACTAAATTTAGACTTTACCAGTTATCTCATGGGTGGTAATTGAAGCTTGATCCACTGCCACGAAAAGTCGTCTGTCATGGGAACATCGTATAAGTAATATCTAATATTTCCATATCATTTGCCATAATGTACAATAACTAAAGCTGACAAACCCATCATTCCAATATCTGTAGCTGTAAGACTGTGTACAACCTCAAACATTTGTAATGGGAACAATAAAACAAGTTTATATTTAATTTGTGTACATGAATAAAAACAGTTTCTTTGTCATATGTTTCACAATGAATTATAGAATATTATCATAAGGTAAACTGACTAAACTTATTATGCACCACCAAAATATCACAAATCCGTATGACTCCAATAATAAGTATTATCAGAATATCACATATCCACTATCAGAAAAGTATGACTCAAAGAATAAGTACTATCAGAATGTCACATATCCATTATTAGAACAGTATGACTCTAAGAATAAGTACTATCAGAATATCGCATATCCACTATTAGAACAGTATGACTCTAAGAATAAGTACTATCAGAATATCACATACCCACTATTAGAATAGTATGACTCAAAGAATAAGTATTATCAGAATATCACATACCCACTATTAGAATAGTATGACTCTAAGAATAAGTACTATCAGAATATCACATATCCACTATCAGAACAGTATGACTCAAAGAATAAGTACTATCAGAATATCACATACCCACTATTAGAATAGTATGACTCTAAGAATCAGTACTATCAGAATATCGCATATCCACTATTAGAATAGTATGACTCTAAGAATCAGTACTATCAGAATATCGCATATCCACTATTAGAACAGTATGACTCAAAGAATAAGTATTATCAGAATATTGCATATCTATTATTAGAACAGTATGACTCTAAGAATAAGTATTATCAAAATATCACATACCCACTATTAGAATAGTATGACTCTAAGAATCAGTACTATCAGAATATTGCATATCCATTATTAGAACAGTATGACTCTAAAAATAAGTGCTGTCAGAATATCGTTATTAGTATGGTGCCTGGGATAATATTGTTATTAGTATGGTGCCTGGAATAATATTGTTATTAGTATGGTGCCTGGGATAATATTGTTATTAGTATGGTACCTGGAATAATATTGTTATTAGTATGGTGCCTGGGATAATATTGTTATTAGTATGGTACCTGGAATAATATTGTTATTAGTATGGTGCCTGGGATAATATTGTTATTAGTATGGTGCCTGGAATAATATTGTTATTAGTATGGTGCCTGGGATAAAATTGTTATTAGTATGGTGCCTGGGATAATATTGTTATTAGTAGGGTTCCTGGGATAATATTGTTATTAGTATATTACCTGGGATAATATTGTTATTAGTATGGTGCCTGGGATAATATTGTTATTAGAATAGTACCTGGGATGATATCGTTATTAGTATGGTGCCTGGGATAATTTTGTTATTAGTATGGTGCCTGTGATAATATCGTTATTAGTATGGTGCCTGGGATAATATCGTTATTAGTATGGTGCCTGGGATAATTTTGTTACTAGTATTGTGTCTGGGATAATTTTGTTATTAGAATGGTGCCTGGGATAATATTGTTATTAGTATGGTGCCTGGGATAATTTTGTTATTAGTATGGTGCCTGGGATAATTTTGTTACTAGTATGGTGCCTGGGATAATTTTGTTATTAGAATGGTGCCTGGGATAATATTGTAATTAGTATGGTACCTGGGATAATATTGTTATTAGAATGGTGCCTGGGATAATATTGTTATTAGTATGGTGCCTGGGATAATTTTGTTATTAGTATGGTGCCTGGGATAATTTTGTTACTAGCATGGTGCCTGGGATAATTTTGTTATTAGTATGGTGCCTGGGATAATATTGTAATTAGTATGGTACCTGGGATAATATTGTTATTAGTATGGTGCCTGGGATAATATTGTTATTAGAATGGTACCTGGGATGATATCGTTATTAGTATGGTGCCTGGGATAATTGTGTTATTAGAATGGTGCCTGGGATAATTTTGTTATTAGTATGGTGCCTGGGATAATATTGTATTAGTATGGTACCTGGGATAATATTGTTATTAGTATGGTGCCTGGGATAATATTGTTATTAGAATGGTACCTGGGATGATATCGTTATTAGTATGGTGCCTGGGATAATTTTGTTATTAGTATGGTGCCTGGGATAATTTTGTTATTAGTATGGTACCTGGAATAATATTGTTATTAGTATGGTGCCTGGGATAATATTGTTATTAGTGTGGTGCCTCGGATAATTTTGTTATTAGTATGGTGCCTGGGATAATTTTGTTACTAGTATGGTGCCTGGGATAATTTTGTTATTAGAATGGTGCCTGGGATAATTTTGTTATTAGTATGGTACCTGGGATAATTTTGTTACTAGTATGGTGCCTGGGATAATTTTGTTATTAGAATGGTGCCTGGGATAATTTTGTTACTAGTATGGTGCCTGGGATAATTTTGTTATTAGAATGGTGCCTGGGATAATTTTGTTATTAGTATGGTGCCTGGGATAATTTTGTTACTAGTATGGTGCCTGGGATAATATTGTTATTAGTATGGTGCCTGGGATAATTTTGTTATTAGTATGGTGCATGAGATAATTTTGTTATTAGTATGGTACCTGGGATAATATTGTTATTAGTATGGTACCTGGGATAATTTTGTTATTAGTATGGTGCCTGGGATAATTTTGTTACTAGTATGGTACCTGGGATAATTTTCTTATTAGTATATTACCTGGGATAATTTTGTTATTAGTATGGTGCATGAGATAATTTTGTTATTAGTATGGTACCTGGGATAATATTGTTATTAGTATGGTGCTTGGGATAATTTTGTTATTAGAATGGTGCCTGGGATAATTTTGTTATTAGTATGGTGCCTGGGATAATTTTGTTACTAGTATGGTGCCTGGGATAATATTGTTATTAGAATGGTACCTGGGATGATATCGTTATTAGTATGGTGCCTGGGATAATTGTGTTATTAGAATGGTGCCTGGGATAATTTTGTTATTAGTATGGTGCCTGGGATAATATTGTTATTAGTATGGTACCTGGGATAATATTGTTATTAGTATGGTGCCTGGGATAATATTGTTACTAGTATTGTGCCTGGGATAATTTTGTTATTAGAATGGTGCCTGGGATAATTTTGTTATTAGTATGGTGCCTGGGATAATTTTGTTACTAGTATTGTGCCTGGGATAATTTTGTTATTAGAATGGTGCCTCGGATAATTTTGTTATTAGTATGGTGCCTGGGATAATATTGTAATTAGTATGGTACCTGGGATAATATTGTTATTAGTATGGTGCCTGAAATAGTTTTGTTATTAGTATGGTGCCTGGGATAATTTTGTTACTAGTATTGTGCCTGGGATAATTTTGTTATTAGAATGGTGCCTGGGATAATATTGTCATTAGTATGGTGCCTGGGATAATTTTGTTACTAGTATGGTGCCTGGGATAATTTTGTTATTAGAATGGTGCCTGGGATAATTTTGTTATTAGTATGGTGCCTGGGATAATATTGTAATTAGTATGGTACCTGGGATAATATTGTTATTAGTATGGTGCCTGGGATAATATTGTTATTAGAATGGTACCTGGGATGATATCGTTATTAGTATGGTGCCTGGGATAATTTTGTTATTAGTATGGTGCCTGGGATAATATTGTAATTAGTATGGTACCTGGGATAATATTGTTATTAGTATGGTGCCTGGGATAATATTGTTATTAGAATGGTACCTGGGATGATATCGTTATTAGTATGGTGCCTGGGATAATTTTGTTATTAGTATGGTGCCTGGGATAATTTTGTTATTAGTATGGTACCTGGAATAATATTGTTATTAGTATGGTGCCTGGGATAATATTGTTATTAGTGTGGTGCCTCGGATAATTTTGTTACTAGTATGGTGCCTGGGATAATTTTGTTATTAGAATGGTGCCTGGGATAATTTTGTTATTAGTATGGTGCCTGGGATAATTTTGTTACTAGTATGGTGCCTGGGATAATATTGTTATTAGTATGGTGCCTGGGATAATTTTGTTATTAGTATGGTACCTGGGATAATATTGTTATTAGTATGGTACCTGGGATAATTTTGTTATTAGTATGGTGCCTGGGATAATTTTGTTACTAGTATGGTGCCTGGGATAATTTTCTTATTAGTATATTACCTGGGATAATTTTATTATTAGTATGGTGCATGAGATAATTTTGTTATTAGTATGGTACCTGGGATAATATTGTTATTAGTATGGTACCTGGGATAATATTGTTATTAGTATGGTGCTTGGGATAATTTTGTTATTAGAATGGTGCCTGGGATAATTTTGTTATTAGTATGGTGCCTGGGATAATTTTGTTACTAGTATGGTGCCTGGGATAATTTTGTTATTAGAATGGTTCCTGGAATAATTTTGTTATTAGAATGGTGCATGAGATAATTTTGTTATTAGTATGGTGCCTGGGATAATATTGTTATTAGAATGGTACCTGGGATGATATCGTTATTAGTATGGTGCCTGGGATAATTGTGTTATTAGAATGGTGCCTGGGATAATTTTGTTATTAGTATGGTGCCTGAGATAATATTGTAATTAGTATGGTTCCTGGGATAATATTGTTATTAGTATGGTGCCTGGGATAATATTGTTATTAGAATGGTACCTGGGATGATATCGTTATTAGTATGGTGCCTGGGATAATTGTGTTATTAGAATGGTGCCTGGGATAATATTGTAATTAGTATGGTACCTGGGATAATATTGTTATTAGTATGGTGCCTGGGATAATATTGTTATTATAATGGTACCTGGGATGATATCGTTATTAGTATGGTGCCTGGGATAATTTTGTTATTAGTATGGTGCCTGGGATAATTTTGTTATTAGTATGGTACCTGGAATAATATTGTTATTAGTATGGTGCCTGGGATAATATTGTTATTAATGTGGTGCCTCGGATAATTTTGTTATTAGTATGGTGCCTGGGATAATTTTGTTACTAGTATGGTGCCTGGGATAATTTTGTTATTAGAATGGTGCCTGGGATAATTTTGTTATTAGTATGGTGCCTGGGATAATTTTGTTACTAGTATGGTGCCTGGGATAATTTTGTTATTAGAATGGTGCCTGGGATAATTTTGTTACTAGTATGGTGCCTGGGATAATTTTGTTATTAGAATGGTGCCTGGGATAATTTTGTTATTAGTATGGTGCCTGGGATAATTTTGTTACTAGTATGGTGCCTGGGATAATATTGTTATTAGTATGGTGCCTGGGATAATTTTGTTATTAGTATGGTGCATGAGATAATTTTGTTATTAGTATGGTACCTGGGATAATATTGTTATTAGTATGGTTTCTGGGATAATTTTGTTATTAGTATGGTGCCCGGGATAATTTTGTTACTAGTATGGTGCCTGGGATAATTTTCTTATTAGTATATTACCTGGGATAATTTTGTTATTAGTATGGTGCATGAGATAATTTTGTTATTAGTATGGTACCTGGGATAATATTGTTATTAGTATGGTACCTGGGATAATATTGTTATTAGTATGGTGCTTGGGATAATTTTGTTATTAGAATGGTGCCTGGGATAATTTTGTTATTAGTATGGTGGCTGGGATAATTTTGTTACTAGTATGGTGCCTGGGATAATTTTGTTATTAGAATGGTGCCTGGAATAATTTTGTTATTAGAATGGTGCCTGGGATCCTTTTGTTATTAGTATGGTGCATGAGATAATTTTGTTATTAGTATGGTGCCTGGGATAATATTGTTATTAGAATGGTACCTGGGATGATATCGTTATTAGTATGGTGCCTGGGATAATTGTGTTATTAGAATGTGCCTGGGATAATTTTGTTATTAGTATGGTGCCTGGGATAATATTGTAATTAGTATGGTACCTGGGATAATATTGTTATTAGTATGGTGCCTGGGATAATATTGTTATTAGAATGGTACCTGGGATGATATCGTTATTAGTATGGTGCCTGGGATAATATTGTTATTAGTATGGTGCCTGGGATAATATTGTTATTAGTATAGTGCTTGGGATAATATTGTTATTACTATGGTGTCTGGGATAATATTGTTATTAGTATGGTGCATGGGATAATATTGTTATTAGTATATTACCTGGGATAATATTGTTATGAGTATGGTGCCTGGGATAATATTGTAATTAGTATGGTACCTGGGATAATATTGTTATTACTATGGTGCCTGGGATAATATTGTAATTAGTATGGTACCTGGGATAATATTGTTATTACTATGGTGCCTGGGATAATTTTGTTACTAGTATGGTGCCTGGGATAATTTTGTTATTAGAATGGTGCCTGGGATAATTTTGTTATTAGTATGGTGCATGAGATAATTTTGTTATTAGTATGGTACCTGGGATAATATCGTTATTAGTATGGTACCTGGGATAATTTTGTTATTAGTATGGTGCCTGGGATAATATTGTTATTAGTATGGTGCCTGGGATAATTTTGTTATTAGTATGGTGCCTGGGATAATTTTGTTACTATTATGGTGCCTGGAATAATATTGTTATTAGTATGGTGGCTGGGATAATATTGTTATTAGTATGGTTCCTGGAATAACATTGTTATTAAATTGGTGGCTGGAATAATATTGTTATTAGTATGGTGCCTGGGATAATAAGGTTATTAGTATGGTGGCTGGGATAATATTGTTATTAGTATGGTGCCTGGAATAACATTGTTATTAGTATAGTGGCTGGAATAATATTGTTATTAGTATGGTGCGTGGAATAATATTGTTATTAGTATGGTGGCTGGGATAATATTGTTATTAGTATGGTGCCTGGGACAATATTGTTATTAGTATAGTGCCTGGGATAATATTGTTATTAGTATGGTGTCTGGGATAATATTGTTATTAGAATGGTGCCTGGGATAATTTTGTTATTAGTATGGTGCCTGGGATAATATTGTTATTAGTGTGGTGCCTAGGATAATAAGGTTATCATACGATAAGAGGCTACAATCTTTCGAATGATTATCTCTTGACCATTTTTAGCAATTGGATGTGTTTTCTATGATAAGTAGTCCAAGACTGAACAAAATGTTCTAAATGTGTCGTAAACATTGACCTGTACAATGAAATTATAACCACTTTATACTTATATTCAATATTTCTTTAAATATAATCTAAAATTCTATGTGTCCTATTACAAGCAACAGCTTGGACACCTTTAGGTACTGATCGACTTTTATACCACAGTCTCTTTCTTTCATGACACTCTTAAAGCTATTTTCATCCAAATTATACTTATAATTCAAATTATGACAACCCACGTGCATTATATTGCATTTACTATAATTAAAATCCATCTGCCACCTATTTAATGATCATCAGCTAACTTCCAATCTTTTCATAACTGACCATTATTATAGGACTAACAAAAAGTAGAAAGTCGTAGACGTATCCAATCTTTGACCTTCTTCAAAACGCTTGAGTATATATTAACTGGCCCATGAGACTTGTCTTCCCAATTTTTTCTAACAAACTCAGAATTAAATCAGTCATCTTGTTAGTTCTCCTATCCATCTATCAACTGTTTAATATGTACAAAACTGCTTAAGTCTTCATGAGTAAACACCGAAGAAAGAGCACAATTTAATAATCAAGTCATCTCATAATCATCAGATACTAGTTATCCTTTACCATCCCTCAGGAATCCTTCCCTTGTTCTGACATTTTGTTTACACTTAATGTATATGAAGTATCAGTCAATATTTGGTGTATTTTATTTTATAATTCAAAACATCAAAAGCCTTAAACCAAGAAACGATAGCAAGGATATTCTTCAGAACGAAACATGTGTACATATTTCATATTCTAAACTAACTTTGAAAGTTAAGACACCGTTTGGTACTCTAGGGTTATTCTACGACAAATCTGGTTAGAAAGATCTTTAGATTTTAAACTTGCCGGTAATAAAAGTGTAATTGTGGAATTTTCCCTCAAGATGAGTTAATTTTTATTCCAAAGCTGGAGGTAACAAAATATACACTGTCTATCTAACTGTGAATTAAGTGAGAAATAATTTGTATTTGTTAGTTTCATAAATAAAAATAGAAACAACTGTAAATAAGACGATGAAATCCATATATTTGATTAAATTATTTTGTTGAAACTATAAATAAGACGAGGGAACCTATGTATTTTATTAAACTATTTCGTTAAAATTATAAATACAATGAGGGAACCTGTGTATTTTATTAAATTATTATGTTGAAACTATAAATAAGACGAGTGAACCTGTGTATTTTATTAAATTGTTTTGTTGAAACTATTAATAAGACGAGTGAACATGTGTATTTTATTAAATTATTTTGTTGAAACTATAAATAAGACAAGTGAACCTGTGTATTTTATTAAATTATTTTGTGGAAACTATAAATAAGACAAGTGAACCTGTGTATTTTATTAAATTATTTTGTTAAAACTATAAATAAGACAAGTGAACCTGTGTATTTTATTAAACTATTTCGTTTAAATTATAAATAAGACGAGGGAACCTGTGTATTTTATTAAATTATTTTGTTGAAACTATAAATAAGACAAGTAAACCTGTGTATTTTATTAAATTATTTTGTTAAAACTATAAATAAGACGAGTGAACCTATGCATTTTATTAAACTACTTTGTTGAAACTATAAATAAGACGAGTTAACCTATATATTTTATTAAACTATTTCGTTGAAACTATAAATAAGCCGAGGGAACCTGTGTATTTTATTAAATTATTTTGTTGAAACTATAAATAAGACAAGTGAACCTGTGTATTTTATTAAACTATTTCGTTTAAATTATAAATAAGACGAGGGAACCTGTATATTTTATTAAATTATTTTGTTGAAACTATAAATAAGACAAGTGAACCTGTGTATTTTATTAAATTATTTTGTTAAAACTATAAATAAAACAAGTGAACCTGTGTATTTTATTAAACTATTTTGTTAAAACTATAAATAAGACGAGTGAACCTGTGTATTTTATTAAATTATTTTGTTGAAACTATAAATAAGACGAGTGAACCTATGCATTTTATTAAACTACTTTGTTGAAACTATAAATAAGACGAGTGAACCTGTGTATTTTATTAAAATGTTTCCGGTTGTGTACCTTCACAATTTTACCAGTTCATTGAAACTGGATAACAGCAGGAAATATACGAACAGTAAAGTGTATGGTAACAATAAAATATCTTTACGCATGATCAAAAAACCTTACTTTGTGTTACTTACAAATAAAGTGATTTATTAATTCATTTTCCTATAAACTGTCGTTAGTAATGACACCTAACGATTGTTTCTGTTTTAATAATGAAAGCTTGTGTTAGAGACGCCTTTGGTTTATGTTAAAACTGACATAGAGTAACATTTTGTAACAGTGCTCAGACACATTAAAACCAGATTTACTAAATAATGCAAAACGACTTATGACTTGACCATATCAAATATATATCATTTATTTTAATTCAAAAAGAAGCCGTCACAAAATAAAGAACGCTGCATCAACTGAAAAGGTCGTAGGGTACAGACAACAATGTGGGATTACATAATGTATCCTATATTTTCATATTGTAGTTTGTACCTTGGGATTGTTTCAGTTGGTGCAGTATTTGTTGATTTGTTTTGGCTTGTTTTTGTGTTCAAATAAATTATATAATTAGCCATAGGTTTGGATTTGCTGTTTTTAACCCAGTCCTTCCTTATTATCTTACTAGTTAACTTCATTAAAACGTAATTATTTTCACTAATATATATATATATACCATAGATATTTTTTCTACCAAACGAAAAAAAAACACACAAAAGAGAAACTACTGTGGACCCGGCATGGCCAGGTGGGTTTAGGCGTTCGACTCGTAACCTAAGGGTCGCAGGTTCCAATCCCCGTCGCACCAAACATGCTCGCCCTTTCAGCCGTGGGGGCGTTATAATGTACCGATCAATCCCACTATTTGTTGGTAAAAGAACTGGTGGTGGGTGGTGATGACTAGCTGCCTTCCCTCTAGTCTTACACTGCTAAATTATGGACGGCTAGCGCAGATAGCACAATTTTGCTCAAAATTCAAAAACGAAAAACGAAGGGAACTATTGTGAAGGTTTTCTTATTATTGACAGTTCAGTCTTCAGCCATTTGTATTATCTATGGGAATTAGAAGTTAACACAATTTTGAATGGTGTATCCTTGGTAAAAGACACTACAGGAAAAGCAACAAAGAAAATTTTTAAGCCTAAATATTTATTTTGTGTAAATTATACCAGCGTTGATGCCTCACTCATCTTATGTTCCATCTTATACGAAACTGTAGTTCAGAAATATATAACTATACACTTCAACATTGTCAAAACACATAGTTTATTGTTGGCTGTCCCACAGGATAATAATTTATTGCTTATTGAAAAGAATATAAATCTTGCAACCTCGTGCAGTATATAAATGTTACATAAAAATTTTATAGAAAAGTAATCTGAATTATTTACGTTCCTGTGGAAATTGTATTTTTCATATATAATAGCAACATGTTGGATTTCGTTCAGCTCTTAGCTTCCTTGTATGAAATGAAGAAAAACTTGTGTTCTATTGTGTTTCATCTCACTGGAGAGACGTTATCGATATTGTTTGACTAAAATGAATCGCTTAGAGTTGAAACATTGTAGGACAGAGATACTTTTACAATTTCTCTATAAAATCTGAGACTATATATAAACAGAGCTAGAACTAAAATGTTTTATGGTCAAACTATTCTTTGCATTTAAATTAATAAACCAAAAAATTCCAATTTTATCGTCACTGTATAACACAAACAGTGATATTATTTCTTGTGTTATCACTTCTTGTTATTTAAATATCACAAGTTCATACTTCTCAGTATTCTTTACAAATGTTTCTAGAATAACTAAAGAATCAAAACTTCTATTGGTCCATATGAAATAACTCGATTTTATAGGAAGCCAAAAATCAACTCCATTGTTACGACTGAGAATAGTGGGTGCAAAACGTCTTCCACTGGCTTTTTTATTCGGATAGTGGGTGCAAAACGTCTTCCACTGGCTTTTTTATTCAGATAGTGGGTGCAAAACGTCTTCCACTGGCTTTTTTATTCAGATAGTGGGTGCAAAACGTCTTCTACTGGCTTTTTTATTCAGATAGTGGGTGCAAAACGTCTTCCACTGGCTTTTTTATTCGGATAGTGGGTGCAAAACGTCTTCCACTGGTTTTTTATTCAGATAAAATGGTTGAATACTTATAATAAGAAACCCAAGAACTCTAGAAGTGTTCGAATAAAGCTGTTTGATTATACTTTAAATTGTGTATCACTGAAATATATTTATTGCACAGTTTATTAAAAAACTTATATAATATTTGCACATGTTTAGGTAATTCAAGTTATAAACTAAAATCTGTTCACACCGGCTATCAATTATCTCGATAGAAATTGTGAATAATGATTATTATAAATGTATGTGTTTGTTTATGCTATACGCAAAGCTACATAGTGAGCTATCTGTTCTGTGCCCACCACGAGTCAGACGTATCGGTGAATAACTGATAGGACAGTTAATTTATAAATTATAAGTGAAACGTGTGTATAACTGGTTTGACTTTCATGTTCACTTGTATCTGGAAAATAATTTTGCTCTTACCAGATTTGTCTGATTTTAATGTAGCTTCAGATATCCATGATGTCATGTTAAACTTACGCACACATACATAGACATGAATATTTTATAATATATTCTAAATTTAGGTATTTTTTCATTAAAAATGACAAACTGAAATACCCACTAACTGACGTGGAATGTTTAAAACAATGTAACTTTAATAGATCATATATTTCAAAGTAATAACTTGAATATAAGTTTTATCTTAAAATTTTATAATTATAAGAAAGCTTTTTCATAAAAATACTTACAGTTTGCTTTCCATCTAACAAGAAATAAAGATTTTGAGGTGATCCTACCTTTAAATATTCTACATCTTATTAACCATGAGAAAAACACGGTTATTTGAGAAACAATCCAGCAATGTCCACACTTTGACCTTGAATCCCTATAGAATATTGAACATTGTATAAAGTATCGACCCACCAAGACTGTTTGAGATTCACTCACTAAGTTGGTAATAATTAACCAACAGGATTTACGAAATAGAAATACGGTTAAGTTCAAGCTTGACCCACTTCGGACATTCCCCATAGTTCATAGCGCTTCCATACACATTTTGGTTGAGATTGACCCAATAGGCTTAAAGAAGTTAGGGTGCAAACAAACACACTTTTCTTCCTTATATACGTAGATTTATATTAGGGAGACATATGACTTCGATGCTCTCAAACTACATTAGGCTTTAAATATCTCTAGGTATCTCAAACATAAGAGAAACCTTATAGTGTGTGACTTAGAAGTTAATGGTTTCACGCAATGTAATGACACATAAAACGTAGTTACTTTGATGTTCTTTGCCAGAGACATAAATGTCAGACTAGTAGACGCCTGTAAAACGTCATTAAATATTGTTACAAATATTGTGTAATACTTGATGAGTGACGCAATAGAAGATTGAGGGTGAAACACATCGATCTATTATTGGATAAGAACTAGAAAATTAATTATTGTTTGGCGTCTGATGGGTAAGAATCTTAACAGTTTGCACAACAATTGGTTATAGATACCTAGAGTTTTACAATTCAGTATTATCTAAATTATTCTACCTGGTTTTAAAATAAAATTTACATCAGTGAGGAGTCAATGTTATAACTGTTATCTTCTCGAGCTGAAACAGTTATAAAAACTATGTACTAGCACTGTTTTAAATAGCCTTCCTTTTGGAAAATCTTCAGGATTTGAACCTTTAAAAACCTGTCTGAATAAATAATATCTTTTTTTCATTCTATAATGTTTGTAAATGTTCCATTGATAGTTTACAAAATTAACGTCTGTATGTAATGGATATTCACCGTTTTGTTAGTGTTTTTTTTTTTTTTGGTTTTGAATTAAGCACAAAGCTACACAATCTGTGCTCTGCCCACCACCGGTATCGAAGTTCGGATTTTAGCGTAGTAAGTCCGCAGACGTACCGCTGAGCCTCTGATGGGGGCTATTCACCGTTTCAATATTTTAAATTTAATTAGTTATCACCATTAGATTCCATCAAGGAACATAGGGCCGCAATCGCTTGCGGATTTTTCAACAAGTATTTAAGTGAGTAGGTTGTTAGCCCACTGCAGCGAGCCGTCAATAATTTAGCAGTGTAAGACTAGAGGGAAGGTAGCTAGTCATCACCACCCACCGCCAACTCTAGGGCTACTCTTTTTACCAACGAATAGTGGGATTGACCGTCACATTATAACGCCCCACGGCTGGGAGGGCGAGCATGTTTGGTACGATTGGGATTCGAACCCGCGACCCTCGAATTACGAGTCGCACGCCTTACGCGCTAGGCCATGCCAGGCCCCATTTTAAATTTATGTAACGTATATTTAAAACAATACTAAGACAAAATACTTTTGTTGGTGGACTTTACAAATGGACTATTGTTGCTTCTTGCAAAGCAATGATGCCAGTGCAACTATATATTCCTTTTGCTACTTATTTGACTTGAAAACCTTCCAATTCACTTCACAATGCCCTTGTATGACAAGTATCTATCGGTAAGTCTTAAGAATTCCGAGCGTATGGCTTTTAACGTACAAAATATACCTTTGTTATGCCTATCATCGTTCATTAAATGAAGAAAGAACATAGTTTTACTTTATAATTTAGACTAACTCAGACTTTCTTATTTATTATTGTATTTAACAACTTAGTTTTACTTTTTTGTGCTGATTGAAGATAGTAACTCTCCTGTAATTACCATGTAATATTTATTATATACCTGATATTACCATTTAATATGAACTGTATTCTCATAATTGCCATATGTAATATAAATTTCATTCGTGTAATTATAATATAATGTCATCTATATTCCTGCAACTACAATGTAATGTGGACTGAATTATTGTTATTACTGTATGATGTTTTAATTCGTATATTACACATTAGAGACGATACCAGGAACAACAACATTACGGCATACCAGAGTACGATTACCAAACAAGTTGAAGGAAATAACAAAGCTTTGAACACCCAGAGAAGTTGGTTAAAATTATATAAGAACTTTCTAGTGAAGGTCAGGTTAAGGTTAAACTCACTTAGTTGGTTAAAAGGGTCATATTAATGTAATCTAAGAACAAAAAGAACAACAAAATACTCGTGATCAGACGATTGAAGTTATTTTTCTAATATTTTAATTTTTGTCATTATTTTCTTGGGAGTCGTGTCTTAAAGTTCATTTAATTTCAAAAAATGAATAGCAGTTGCTCGTATGTCATACAATATTTCATTTAACCGCACGGCCCAGAATGGTCAAGTGTGTTAAGGCGTGCGACTCGTAATGTGAGGGTCGCGGGTTCGCATCCCCGTCGCGCCAAACATGCTCGCCCTGTTAGCTGTGGGGGCGTTATAATGTGACGGTCAATCCCCCTATTCGTTGGTAAAAGAGTAGTCCAAGAGTTGGCAGTGGATGGTGATGACTAGCTGTCTTCCCTCTAGTCTTACACTGCTAAATTAGGGACGGCTAGCGCATATAGCCCTCAAGTAGCTTTGTGCGAAATTCGAAAACAAAATTTAACTGCATTATTATATTGTTATGTAAGAAGCAGAAATAGGATAACTACTTCGGCGGCTCACTGAGTAGCTGTTTGTGTTTGACACGTTAAAAAATAACCAGAGATAACGAACTTCACTAGATTTGAAATGTTTATCACGATTTAATTTTTAATTTTAGCTCTAAGGTAGCCTTGTTCCAGGTATTATCAGCGTTTTTATACGTGTATCTTTTTCTGTGTAAAATAAATTTGAATAGCTTCATAGGTTCTCTAGTGCACGGTGTTTCTTGTATTTTGAAAGAATACGTTATTCGTATGTGGAGAAGATGACTTGACCGAAAACATAATCAATCATTGATTATGAGACACACTTCATACAATTGTAATAAGTGTAAAATAATTATTTCGCTACCAATAAGAATTGGATCATGAGCTATATAAACTTAAAATTATTCGTCATATTTTCATTAATAAGTCGTAATTTTTAAAAGAACGTTTACGAAACAATTTGAATTCAAATTAACTTATAAAAACGTTTTGAAAAATATGTTAAGAACAATAGAGAATTTAATATTTCTCTAATTTAATTTAATAGTTTTATAAAATGTCTTCGGAGAACTTTATAATGTCTGTGTAATTACTTTACAGAATGTCTTCGGAGAACTTTATGATGTCTGTGTAATTACTTTATAGAATGTCTTCGGAGAACTTTATAATGTCTGTGTAATTACTTTATAGAATGTCTTCGGAGAACTTTATAACGTCTGTGTAATAACTTTATAGAATGTCTTCACAGGCATTTAGAAGTTTTGTGTAGCTGTTTAATAGCATGTCTTCAGAGACCCTTGCAGTTTGTGTGTGTCTTTTTTTCAGTTAGCAAAGCCACATCGAGCTATCTGCTGTGTCCACCGATGGGAATCGAACCCCTGATCTTAGCGTTCTAAGTTCGTAGACTTACCGCTGTACTAGTGTGAGAAATCCTTTAGAACTTCTATATAATTACGTTATAGAATATCTTCAGAGATCTTTAGAATTTTCATTTAATTTCTTTATGAAATGTCTTAGGTTTGTTTATTTATTTGTTTTTAAATTTCGCGCAAAGCTACACGAGGGCTATCTGCGCTAGCCGTCCCTAATTTAACAGAGTAAGAGAAGACAGAGGGTAACTAATCATCACCACCCACCGCCAACTCTTGGGCTACTCTTTTACCAACGAATAGTGGGATTTACCGTCACATTATAACGCCCCCACGGCTGAAAGGGCGAGCATGTTTGGTGCGATTGGGATTCGAACTCGCGACCCTCGAATTACGAGTCAAATGCCTTAACACACTAGGCCATGCCGGGGGACTGGGATGGAAGCACCTTCAGAGTTCCGGCCACAACTTGGTAGTTTACAAACATTTTGCAAATTATTCTCAGTGTGACTCAATACAACAGAAACCAAGCAATTAAGGATAAACCAAGGTAAAACATGTATACTAGGTACTAGTCAGAACAGTGAATTTATGTCTTAACCCACCTGGCCATGCCAGGCCGGAATGTCTTTGGAAGCGCTTAAAGTAGTTTTGAGAAAATGGCTAACTTTCCTAAGGATATTCTATATACATTCTGTAAGTTGTCTAAGGCCATGTTTTCTATGAGACGTATCTGGGTGTTTCTTAGATACAAAACGTAAGCAAGGATTTTTTGAGGCTGAATTTGAGTAAAAACCCATGATATGATTTACCAAAAGTGCCGCCTATATATTCAAGTAAAATTTGACCATTTAAAGAAATGCATAAAATAGAGAATACAACAACAACTATAATAAAGGTAAATTAAAACCAAGTTTAATTGGTTAATTTCTGGTCGGTTTGTATTTGTATATAAGCAAACGTTCTCTTCTATGGAGGCTTTATTCATCATCGACCACTTTATTCATCATCGACCACTTTATTCATCATCGACCACTTTATTCATCATCTACCACTTTATTCATCATCGACCACTTTATTCATCATCGACCACTTTATTCATCATCGACCATTGTCTTGAATTATTTGCAGACCTGAAATTTATGTGTTCCTTGAAACAAGTTAAAGCCTTTGTCAAAGTTTTATATATGCTTAAGTGGTCTGATGATTTTTCTGCTGTAGGTGTTTATGACTTGTTGGTGATAAACTCGAACAATAAACAGACAACACACAACCCACTTGTTTTAAAATAATATACCTAAAATAAGTCAAAATGTTGTACAAATATTTACACTGTAGATTATCAGTTGTATCTAAAACTCTAAACAAGTCCACTCAAGCTAATTCGATTATTTCAGAATATAAATGTCGGGAATTATTTTTCTCTACACTTAGCAAAACAGATTCAGTAAGTAATTAATTCACGTGCGTTACATTGTGTGTTATCATAGTCGTATCCTAAACTTTAAACAGTTGTCTTCTTTTCGTCAAATTCCACACAGACAAGTTCAGCTACATCAGAACACCATTTGATAACTTCTTGTTATGCCTATCAATCTGTGAAACTCACTTTAAAACACCACATTTTGTGGCTAATCACTCACCAGCCGACTACATACTGCATGTTTTCTTACACTAATTAATCTTCTGTTTTTTCCCTGTTTAACCTGTGATCGCTTGGTCGTCTATATAAATATATATGTATATATTTCCGTTCACCGAAGCCCCAAATTTCCTGAAAGCTACGCGAGCGGAGCTGTAATAAAAATTACTCAAGGTAACGAGAAAAAACACCGAAGAATCAAGTAAATTTGTATCAACAATACAACAACAATTGAAGAATATTTTTACCGTGATCAAACCTGTCACAACTATTACCTTTAAAATGGGCCTGGCATGGCCTAGCGCGTTAAGGCGTGCGCTTCGTAATCTGAGGGTCGCGGGTTCGCGCCCGAGTCGCGCATAACATGCTCGCCCTCCCAGCCGTGGGGCGTTATAATGTTACGGTCAATCCCACTTTTCGTTGGTAAAAGAGTAGCCCAAGAGTTGGCGGTGGGTGGTGATGACTAGCTGCCTTCCCTCTAGTCTTACACTGCTAAATTAGAGACGGCTAGCACAGATAGCTTTCGAGTAGCTTTGTGCGAAATTCCAAAACAAACAAACAAACAAACAAAAAACAAACCTTTAAAATAAATACTTTTAATTGTCTTGTTACGAAAATTTAACAACCATTGGATATTATCTCACAAAATAAAGTAAGTAATAATGCCTAGACCAAATAGTGTTGTATATCCAACAGTTTTCTGTTAGCAGAGCCGCCATAATCGTGCCGACACCAAAGAAAAGTAAATTTATAAACATGAACTTTATAACGGAATACAGTCCTTAAGTATTGAAAGAAACGTAGTTGTACGTAACAATTTAGTTTAAAAATGAATCTCAAGTGTGTGTGTTTTTCTTACAGCAAAGCCACACTGGGCTATCTGGTGAGTCCACCAACGAGCCTCAAGTGATTTGACAACCTGTCCTGCAAAACGTATTGTCTAATATCGCTTAGTTCTCGTATCAGCAAGTTGTATAAATGCTTTTCATAAAGTGATGTATTTATTACAAAAACGACTAAATATATCAGTCACATGCACAATTATATTATATTTCTCCATTTGATTTATAACTAACCGATGATAACACAACTAATTTTTAGTTGATTTCACAAGTGGTTGGTATGACGTCACATAACTTAGAAAGCACCACCAGGTGGTAAAATCTGATATTCTGGAAATATATTCCCGATAACTGTGCTGAAAGTATAAAATAACAATGTAAAACAATGACCTGCGAATTTAAACTTCAAAAAAGTTGTTTTAGTTTTAATAATAGAATTTTCATAATTTCGCAGGTTACGAAAATAATATTAATTTTTTTATCATATACGGATTTTTCAGAAATAGAGAAGAAGAAAAACTCTTACATAGGTCTAATTATTAATTTATTGACCACAGTGAACATTTTTTAAATATTATTTTCTATGTTTGGATTCTAGAACGATAAATAAGACTCTCACGTCACGATTGATCTAGAAAAATCTATAGCCAAGGGTTAATAACATTTAAACTATAACAAAATGTGACCCGATTCCAATGAAATTGTTTTTCTTACGTAATAGTTTAAAATGATGTTTTGTGTGGAATCTGATAGATAAAAATGAATATAATTTTTGAATACAGCGGGTAGGAATTACTGTACAACATGTAAAAATTCAAATAATCTAATATTTTACCTAATATTGTATCGTTATCATGAGTATTACAGTTAAATATGGGAATAAAGGAAGAGTTATATTATTCACAAATATCTTAGTTTAAAAAAGTACTAATAAATACAATTTGTCTCTCTTGAAAAAACAAATTGTTAGAAGAGACGGATATGTGACATTCTGATAGTACTTATTCTTAGAGTCATAATGTTCTAGTAATGGATATGTGACATTCTGATAGTACTTATTCTTGGAGTCATACTGTTCTAATAGTGGATATGTGACATTCTGATAGTACTTATTCTTAGAGTCATGGTGTTCTAATAGTGGATATGTGACATTCTGAAAGTACTTATTCTTGGAGTCATACTGTTCTAATAATGGATATGTGACATTCTGATAGTACTTATTCTTAGAGTCATACTATTCTAATAGTGGGTATGCGATATTCTGATAGTACTTATTCTTTGAGTCATACTGTTCTAATAGTGGATATGCGACATTCTGATAGTACTTATTCTTTGAGTCATACTATTCTAATAATGGATATGTGACATTCTGATAGTACTTATTCTTTGAGTCATACTGTTCCAATAGTGGGTATGTGATATTCTGATAGTACTTATTCTTTGAGTCATACTATTCTAATAGTGGATATGCGATATTCTGATAGTACTGATTCTTAGAGTCATACTATTCTAATAGTGGGTATGTGATATTCTGATAGTACTTATTCTTTGAGTCATACTGTTCTGATAGTGGATATGTGATATTCTGATAGTACTGATTCTTAGAGTCATACTATTCTAATAGTGGATATGCGATATTCTGATAGTACTGATTCTTAGAGTCATACTATTCTAATAGTGGGTATGTGATATTCTGATAGTACTTATTCTTTGAGTCATACTGTTCTGATAGTGGATATGTGATATTCTGATAGTACTTATTCTTAGAGTCATACTGTTCTAATAATGGATATGTGACATTCTGATAGTACTGATTCTTAGAGTCATACTATTCTAATAGTGGGTATGTGATATTCTGATAGTACTTATTCTTTGAGTCATACTGTTCTGATAGTGGATATGTGATATTCTGATAGTACTTATTCTTAGAGTCATACTGTTCTAATAATGGATATGTGACATTCTGATAGTACTTATTCTTTGAGTCATACTGTTCCAATAGTGGGTATGTGATATTCTGATAGTACTTATTCTTTGAGTCATACTATTCTAATAGTGGATATGCGATATTCTGATAGTACTGATTCTTAGAGTCATACTATTCTAATAGTGGGTATGTGATATTCTGATAGTACTTATTCTTTGAGTCATACTGTTCTGATAGTGGATATGTGATATTCTGATAGTACTGATTCTTAGAGTCATACTATTCTAATAGTGGATATGCGATATTCTGATAGTACTGATTCTTAGAGTCATACTATTCTAATAGTGGGTATGTGATATTCTGATAGTACTTATTCTTTGAGTCATACTGTTCTGATAGTGGATATGTGATATTCTGATAGTACTTATTCTTAGAGTCATACTGTTCTAATAGTGGATATGTGACATTCTGATAGTACTTATTCTTAGAGTCATGGTGTTCTAATAGTGGATATGTGACATTCTGAAAGTACTTATTCTTGGAGTCATACTGTTCTAATAATGGATATGTGACATTCTGATAGTACTTATTCTTAGAGTCATACTATTCTAATAGTGGGTATGCGATATTCTGATAGTACTTATTCTTTGAGTCATACTGTTCTGATAGTGGATATGTGATATTCTGATAGTACTTATTCTTAGAGTCATACTGTTCTAATAATGGATATGTGACATTCTGATAGTACTGATTCTTAGAGTCATACTATTCTAATAGTGGGTATGTGATATTCTGATAGTACTTATTCTTTGAGTCATACTGTTCTGATAGTGGATATGTGATATTCTGATAGTACTTATTCTTAGAGTCATACTGTTCTAATAGTGGATATGTGACATTCTGATAGTACTTATTCTTAGAGTCATGGTGTTCTAATAGTGGATATGTGACATTCTGAAAGTACTTATTCTTGGAGTCATACTGTTCTAATAATGGATATGTGACATTCTGATAGTACTTATTCTTAGAGTCATACTATTCTAATAGTGGGTATGCGATATTCTGATAGTACTTATTCTTTGAGTCATACTGTTCTAATAGTGGATATGCGACATTCTGATAGTACTTATTCTTTGAGTCATACTATTCTAATAATGGATATGTGACATTCTGATAGTACTTATTCTTTGAGTCATACTGTTCCAATAGTGGGTATGTGATATTCTGATAGTACTTATTCTTTGAGTCATACTATTCTAATAGTGGATATGCGATATTCTGATAGTACTGATTCTTAGAGTCATACTATTCTAATAGTGGGTATGTGATATTCTGATAGTACTTATTCTTTGAGTCATACTGTTCTGATAGTGGATATGTGATATTCTGATAGTACTGATTCTTAGAGTCATACTATTCTAATAGTGGATATGCGATATTCTGATAGTACTGATTCTTAGAGTCATACTATTCTAATAGTGGGTATGTGATATTCTGATAGTACTTATTCTTTGAGTCATACTGTTCTGATAGTGGATATGTGATATTCTGATAGTACTTATTCTTAGAGTCATACTGTTCTAATAATGGATATGTGACATTCTGATAGTACTGATTCTTAGAGTCATACTATTCTAATAGTGGGTATGTGATATTCTGATAGTACTTATTCTTTGAGTCATACTGTTCTGATAGTGGATATGTGATATTCTGATAGTACTTATTCTTAGAGTCATACTGTTCTAATAATGGATATGTGACATTCTGATAGTACTTATTCTTTGAGTCATACTGTTCCAATAGTGGGTATGTGATATTCTGATAGTACTTATTCTTTGAGTCATACTATTCTAATAGTGGATATGCGATATTCTGATAGTACTGATTCTTAGAGTCATACTATTCTAATAGTGGGTATGTGATATTCTGATAGTACTTATTCTTTGAGTCATACTGTTCTGATAGTGGATATGTGATATTCTGATAGTACTGATTCTTAGAGTCATACTATTCTAATAGTGGATATGCGATATTCTGATAGTACTGATTCTTAGAGTCATACTATTCTAATAGTGGGTATGTGATATTCTGATAGTACTTATTCTTTGAGTCATACTGTTCTGATAGTGGATATGTGATATTCTGATAGTACTTATTCTTAGAGTCATACTGTTCTAATAATGGATATGTGACATTCTGATAGTACTGATTCTTAGAGTCATACTATTCTAATAGTGGGTATGTGATATTCTGATAGTACTTATTCTTTGAGTCATACTGTTCTGATAGTGGATATGTGATATTCTGATAGTACTTATTCTTAGAGTCATACTGTTCTAATAATGGATATGTGACATTCTGATAGTACTGATTCTTAGAGTCATACTATTCTAATAGTGGGTATGTGATATTCTGATAGTACTTATTCTTTGAGTCATACTGTTCTGATAGTGGATATGTGATATTCTGATAGTACTTATTCTTAGAGTCATACTGTTCTAATAGTGGATATGTGACATTCTGATAGTACTTATTCTTTGAGTCATACTGTTCTGATAATGGATATGTGACATTCTGATAGTACTTATTCTTTGAGTCATACTTTTCTGATAGTGGATATGTGATATTCTGATAATACTTATTATTGGAGTCATACGGATTTGTGATATTTTGGTGGTGCATAATAAGTTTAGTCAGTTTACCTTATGATAATATTCTATAATTCATTGTGAAACATATGACAAAGAAACTGTTTTTATTCATGTACACAAATTAAATATAAACTTGTTTTATTGTTTCCATTACAAATGTTTGAGGTTGTACACAGTCTTACAGTTACAGATATTGGAATGATACTGTTAATAAACAGTATATGACAAATGATATGGAAATATTAGATATTACTTATACGATGTTCCCATGACAGACGACTTTTCGTGGCAGTGGATCAAGCTTCAATTACCACCCATGAGATAACTGGTAAAGTCTAAATTTAGTGCGCATTTCCCTAATTTTACAATCATCATTTGTGGCTCAGACAGATTTTCTGTATGTTGAATAGAAGCGAACATTTAGAGAGAATAGCGGTTTTTTAAAAATATCTTTAGATTCACGGAGTCACTGGGATTAATATTCAATCTATATTGAAGTCTCGGTATCAGACAAAGGGGACATGAAATCGTAGCCTGACGTAGCCAAAATTATATATTGGTAGATCCCTCTGGTCTTACACTGCTGAATAAGGGACAGCTAGCGCAGATAGTCGTCGTATAACTTTGCGCGAAGTTCATAAACAAAAGAAAAAAACAATATAGTGACAGGTGTTAAATGCATAAAGACCTATTATTTGTTTTCGAATTCATCAAACAACTAACTTGAGTTTTTTTTAAATATTTTGACGTCTCTCTACAGTCGATTTCTTTTGTTTGAAAAATGATTTTCTGTATCGTGTTTCTAAAGGCCGGACTATTTCCAATCTCTATTATCGACCCCCGTATGGGTACAAAAAAACAACAACAAAAAAAAACAGTTTGCTCGTAGCTATTTTAAGTAGCAACCTTTTGAAAAACTCTAACCAAACATGTAAAAGTCAAATAAATTAGAATAGAGCTTCAAGGCTTTCGTAAGTATGTCTCAAGTTTTAATCAGCTGACTCCTTTAACAAAGAAAGCAAAATCACGATATGAGAAATAAAGCTAGCATTGTTGCCATGTTATATGGAATAATAATAATCAGATAATAAAGACAATTTTCTAAAGAGTTTTAGGACCATGAAATAATAAAAACACATGAGAATAGAAAATATTTCTTTGGTACACTTTCATTTTCATCCAAGGATTTTATTTGGATTCATTAACCATAGAACTATCAAGAAAATGAATACAATTAGGCATAACATACGCTAAACTAACCATAAAATGAATACAATTAGACATAACATATACAAAACTAACCATGAAATGAATAAAATTAGACTTAACATATACAAAACTAACCATAAAATAAATACAATTAGACATAACGTATACAAAACTAACCATAAAATTAATACAATTAAACATATCATATACAAAACTAACCATAAAATGAATACAATTAGACATAACATATACAAAACTAACCATAAAATAAATACAATTAGACATAACATAAACAAAAATAACCGGAATGGAACAAAATTGAACAGAACAGAGATAAAAGTAAGGTAGTGCAGTGATAAAACTAGGGGTGGAAATGTGAATATCACACGTAAAACAAGGCAGAACAAGTTAACAATTCATCTAAAAAGGGATAAATATTGTGCAGAACAGATACGGAACGAGGCATAAAATATATAAAACTATATATAACAGATAAAAACTAGAGAGAACAGGTGGAATTGAAAGACAGGTGTTGCAAAATCTTCTATAAATTTTAATAATATTGTTTCTAGAATATTCTTTTATTTCTGATTGACACAACAAAAACTGTTTATACTGAATATTTTTAGTAATATTAATGAATTATCCTCAGCATGAAGAATAAACCTTAGATGTTCCGTCTGTATAGCTCTTATTTATCTATATCTATGTGTTAGAATGATCTGTGTTTTACAGATCTGAAGTAATTTATCTGTTGAATTAGCAGTTGACTCTGAAATCTGTAACATGTATATATGCATTTCACACTGTAAATTAACATCTGCATAGCACCAGATGATTAAGGCGCTGGTCTCGTAATCTGAGGGTCACGGGTTTGAATCTCTGTCACACCAAACATACTCGCCTGCTCGTCAGCCGTGGGTCCTTATAATGTGACAGTCAATCCCACTATTCATTGGTAAAAGAGTAGCCTACGAGTTGGCGGTGGGTGGTGATGACTAGCTGCCTTCCCTCTAGTCTTACACTGCTAAATTATGGACGGCTAACGCAGATAGCTATTGTGCAGCTTTGCTCAAAATAAAAAAAAACGAGCAAACAAGATAATATTTAGAGCCATAAGTTCGAGTCGGTAATCTTTGGGAAACCTAAATGTCTCTCTCTTTCTACGCCCAGCATGGCCAGGTGGTTAAAGCGATCGACTCGTAATCTGAGGGTTGCGATATCAAATCCCTGTCACACTAAATATGCTCGTCCTTCAGCAGTGGGTCCTTATAATGTGACAATCAATCCCACTATTCGTTCGTAGAAGGGTAACTCCAGAGTTGGCAGTGGGTGGTGATGACTAGTTATTTTCTCTCTGATAAATTCAGGATGGCTAGCGCAGATAGCTTTACGCGAACTACAAAAAAAACAAACAAACAAACTCCCTGTTTATTATTGCGATTTTGGTCTTTATAGACCAAGTTTGATACGACCTGTTATTCCTGTCAGAACTGTAGTTTGTGAACAGGTGAATATTTATGTTGATACCACATGGTTGTCGGAGTCAACATACAGTGGAGCGCCATTAAGCCGAGGACCAGTAAACCGCGAAATCGCTTAAGCCGCTGTAGCAAGTCTTGTCCCAAAAGTTTTGATGTATTAAATCTACTACCTGGCTTTTTAAAGTTTCACACACTCTCCATGTCAAAATTGTGTTGTATATTTTATTTATTAAAAAGGGGAAAAGCGAACCATTGCAATGTACTGGTCGTTTGTGTTAAAACGGCACTTGCCAATTGTATCTGAATAGTCTATACATTAATATTATAATGATCACGCAATGGCCCGGATGAGGTTCCTCGGTGGAGCTGTTGGCGACTTCGGCTTTTCAGTCACAAAGGTTTAAACCGCGGTTAAGCAGGTTGACCCCCCAAATACCGCGGCTTAACGGTGCTCCACTGTACTTGCTCCGACCCCTTTTAGGGCAATGTTTACATAGGTACCTCTGTAACATTCTAATCTGGTACATGTTGTCCCTTATTTTTGGAATTACAAAATCTTACATTTGTCGAACAGTTAATAGCACTGTACACTGATTTTGAAACTAATATAATAACTTTTTATATTCGATACCCTTTTTAAAAGTTTTATCTTAGCTCAAAGCTGTGTGAGTTTTATCGTTCAGGATTACGTGATCTTATAATTTTTATATCTGCTGGCCAAAATCTTAAGGTCAATGAACGAATAATGCGATTGACCGTCACATTATGAGGACCCACGGCTGAAAGGGCGAGCATGTTTGGTGCGACAAGTATTCGATCCCGTGATCCTCAGACTACGAGTCGAACGCCGTAGCCCACCTGGCCATGAAAGTACTTAGAGAAACACTGGCAAAACAAAAAGGTTATACTGTGTGATCTTTGACTCTACTAGAAACAATATGGAAGTAGGCTTAAGTACCTCTCGCCTGTTAACATACATTACTGGCGAAAATCTTAAGGCCAATCAGCATAATAAAAAAAATATGCATTTTGTGTTGTTAGACTCAACCATTTATTTGAGTAGAGCTTCGAAAGATAAAAATAAGAAAAGGAAAAAAAAAATTTAGGATTTTATAGGGAAAATGTGAATACTATGAAATTAGCCTAAGTACTAGCTGGTTTAAGACCACACTGAAACGAAGCGTTAATTGGTAAACACGTAACGAAATTTAGTCATTTGTGTTCAAGCATTAGCGTTGTCAAAATGTTTACAGAATTTAAACGTGGCTGAATTGTCAAGCTGCAAAAGCAAGGTCTCTCTCAACGTACCATCGCTGGTGAGATTGGGCGTAGTAAAACTACTGTTGCAAATTTATTAAAAGACCCTGAGGGTTACTGAACGAGAATTTCAAGTGGTCAACCCAAGAAAATTCCCCAGCGTTGAGCAGGAGGATTTGATGGGCTGTTCGGCAAAAACCAGCCGATCGTCGAACCAAATTAAGGCCCTTACGGACGCAGAATGCAGCTCAAGAACAATAAGGCAGCATCTGCAAGAGAGGCTTTAAAACCATAAATCTCTTCTAGAGCCACGCTTCCTTTCACTC
Organism: Tachypleus tridentatus; assembly: GCF_004210375.1. Taxonomy (NCBI): domain Eukaryota; kingdom Metazoa; phylum Arthropoda; class Merostomata; order Xiphosura; family Limulidae; genus Tachypleus; species Tachypleus tridentatus. The sequence goes on along the minus strand of NW_027467782.1, from coordinate 64,681,791 downwards.
CACAGAAACAGCTCGGTTAAACTTTGCTGAGAAGCACAAAACATGGGGCGCAGAAAAGTGGATGAAAGTTTGTTCTCTGATGAGAGAAAAATTTGATCTGGCTGGTTCAGATGGCTTTCAACGTTACAGGTACGATAAGAATATCCCACCGGAGACATTTTCTACACGACACAGTAGAGGAGGTTTCATCATGGTCTGGGGTGCTTTCTCCTTCCATGGAAAATGGAGCTTCAGGTTATACAGGGGCGTCAAACAGCAGCTGGCTATATTGGCATGTTGAGAGAGCATCCTTATCGACTGAAGGCCCTCGCTTGTGTGGAAATGATTGGATCTTTCAGCAGGACAACGCTGCAATCCACAATGCCCGCAGGACAAAGGACTTTTTCATGGCAATTAACGTGATTCTTTTGGACCGTCCATCGTGTTCGCCTGAACTGAACTCCATTGAAAATGTTTGGGGGTGGATAGCAAGGGATGTCTATACAAATGGACGTCAGTTCTAAACAGTGCATGATCTTTGTAAAGCCATCTTCACCACTTGGAATAAACTCCAGCCAGCCTTCTGCAAACGCTTATATCAACCATGCCAAAGCGAATGTTTGCAGTTATTCGCAATGATGGCCGTGCAATTCACTACTCAGACTTGTTGGGCATTTCCTATCCTGTTTTGGACTTCATTTTGGTATGGTCTTAAACTTTTGACCAGCTAGTATTTAGGCTAATTTCATAGTGTTCATATTTTTCGTATTAAATGCTAAAAAAAGTTTTTTGTTATTTTTATTTTCCCTTTTTTATTTTTATCTTTCGAAACTCTACGCAAATAAGTGGTTGAGTTTAACAACGCAAAATGCATATTTTTTCTTTATGCTGATTGGCCTTAAGATTTTGGCCAGCAGTATATGTTAACAGGCGAGAGGTACTTAAGCCTATTTCCATGTTGTATCTAGTAGAGTCAAAGATCACACAGTATAACGTTTTTGTTTTGTCAGTGTTTCACTAAGTACTTTCATGGCCAGGTGGGCTACAGCGTTTGACTCGTAGTCTGAAAGTCGCGGGTTTGAATCCTTGTCGCACCAAACATGCTCGCCCTTTCAGCCGTGGGTCCTTATAATGTGACGGTCAATCACATTATTCTTTGGTAAAAGAGTAGCCAAAGAGTTGGCGGTGGGTGGTGATGACTAGCTGCCTTCCCTCTTGTCTTACACTGCTAAATTAGGGACGGCTAGCACAGATAGCCCTCGAGTTGCTTTGTGCGAAATTCCAAAACAAACAAACAAACAAATCTTCAGGAGTATAATATATACGTTATTTTCTCCTGATCTTCTTTGTAGATTTTATAATTCTCTTTTTGTAGTTGTTTTTATGAGCTGAGTTTTTCTTTTCATTGACATTTAACGTTATATTTTTCTGTTAACAGAGAACTGTGCTCTTGTTTTGTGTAACATAATTATTGACCTTATTGAAGAAGTGGGCATTCATATCTAGTGTGTTTCAAACATGTTTTGAAGATGCTCTCTAAATGTCTTTTCAGTGTTAGTGTATGCTATCTCCTTTTAGGTTTCTATAGCTCCATAGTTACTCTTTGGGTTTCCTGTATTATTTAATAGTTTCAGGAGTGTCCAGAACTGTTTTGAGCCAGTTTTGTCATGTACTATTCTATCCCTCCTGTTGTATTGATTCAGTTGTCCCACTTCACTTCGTAACTTGTTTACTAGTGATTTTAGTCTGTGTTTTAAGTGGTAAACTTCTGATTTGTAAGAATTATTTTCGTAGCTTCATTCTGTCCTTTATCATGCACAATACTCCATGTTTGTGCCGTAATTGGTTGTTTAAGTTGGGTACGGTTTGCTTTGCTGCTGTATTGTGACGCTCAGTGATTCTATGGAAATAAGCATCCACAGCATAATATAATATTTCTTTTTTGCTAGACTTTCGTCAAGTACTGATTGATATTTAGTACAGTCAGCTTTCTTACAGTTGAATTTTT